>NW_027281339.1:0-113967 GCF_046629955.1 Centroberyx affinis
TTTTTTTCCCCCGGCCTGTATCTGGGGCCGGCCTTTATTCGTTCGTGTCGACCACGGCCCCGGACATTATCGGAGACCCGGCTTTTAATTGACTACCGGCCACTATTAGAGGAAATGCGGTATAAAGACACCAGATCAACTGAAATATCCACAACATGAGTTTCACTACGGCTTCTTCTGTGGTGACTTCTGTGTGAACAAAGCTCCACACTGACATCTAGTGTCTCAGTGTTTTACAACCAGAATCACCAACAGAACTAGAAACACTCGCACCGCCGGAGACAGCTACAGCTACAGCGTAAGTGTTGGTAGTTACTTGGCGACTTTGTCACTAGATTTAGCTACTTTTCAGACTCCCTGGCGACTTTATTTCTCAAAAGTGACTAGCAACAAATCTGGCGTCTTCTTCTGACCACAGGGAACAGTGTAAATGAGTTGAATCTCAAAGCATTTGGCAATAAATTGGTGGCTGATGCCGGTTTGCTGTACTTACTTCTCTAATCCAGAGAAGTCTGATGATCACAGCGTTTCCCACACACAGCGCAGCCCCCCCCCCCCCTCCACTGAGAGCGGGGCTGTAGGTTATATATTGATAAGCAAATTATCGTATGACCTCATCTGGCGACTTGTACCGTCTTTCTGAACCGCCAATAGCTACTTTCCTTGGAAAACGACACTTCGACGCAGAAATATAATTTGGCCTCAACAGTCTGACGCCTGAAAACACCAACTGAGCCAAACTGAAGCACCTGAGTCGAGTCAACCTGCCGACACGAGAAACTTCCATCTGTCGCCACACAGCAGTCAGCTGACTGTCATCACAGAAGTTATGACTACTCAATATCCCAGTTCTTAATTCAAACAATCGTGACCATTGTCCTTCTAAAGCTCCGCCCACAGAACGAGAGGCTGCTCACTGCAGAGCTCCAGCTCCACCCCTCTGGACCTAGTCCAGCTCCACCCCTCTGGACCTAGTCCAGCTCCACCCCTCTGGACCTAATCCAGCTCCACCCCTCTGGACCTAGTCCAGCTCCACCCCTCTCGTTAATGCAAGTCTGGACCTAGTCAAGCGCCACCCACTGGCTGTTAACGTTAAGGCAATCAGATCGTACTTTAACCTAATGGAAAAAAATCTGTTTATTGTTGATGCGCAAAGGTTCGGTCAAAGTAACCATAAGACTTGCATGGAACTTTAGATGCTGGCACAGCTAATATTACCTTACTTTGCTCTAATATTTTTCACGATACCACCGGCATGCTCAGCATCGTTTCTGTGACAAACGGCATGACTAGACTTATAAGTAGGCAATGTGAGAGATTACTATGTGCACCCCTGCCTTCTTTTTTCCACCGCATTAAGATGTAGGCTATTTGTGAATTAATCTCAATCATATCTGATTAATTAATGTAATAAAGTTTGACCTAGGTTACCAATTTGGCTCTGCAGTGAGCACCACTTGCATCATTCAAGCGGGGCTCACTGAACTAGTGCTACCAAGTTGTATGAGTGACCTGGGGTGGGGCTGGACCTGACCTGGGGTGGGGCTGGACCTGGCCTGGGGTGGGGCTGGACCTAGAGGTGGAGCTGGACTAGGTCAGCTCCACCCATTTGGCTCTGCCGTGAGGACCACTTGCACAGAACTGGAATGAATAGAATGGCCACACCTAATCAAATCGGCACTCTTGAACGGTCATGTGACAGGTTCACGTCAAAATGGCTGATACTGTTGTCATGGATACCAGCATCGGTTGGTGCATGAGACTCAGAGAACATCGCGTGTTGCTATGGTGAACTGATCATCCCGTGACTCATGCAGAATTCTGCCGTGCCGACGCTCATTTCCATGACAACAACTACAACATCTAAATTCTATGGCAGCCATCTTGAAGTGTGCCAGGAGAAATTAGCTTGATCCATCAGAAAGCATCGCATGTCAGAACACAACCTGCTGCTCACTGCTGGATCAGGATTTTCCAAAACACTTCTTCTCCTAGAAAACTCTTGGTTTCAGGTTCATCTGAATAGAATAGAATAGAATAGAATAGATTTTATTAGGATCCCCATTAGCTGATGCAGAAAACATGAGCTACTCTTCCTGGGGTCCACACAAAACCTATGACAAGGAAGAAACCATCAACACACAAAAAAGAAAAAAAACAACAAGTAACAAAAAAATATATATATAAATAAATAAAACAATAAGTCAGCAATGCACACTAAGATCGAATAGAATAGAATAGAATAGAATAGAATATACTGTATTGTCCCAGAAGGGAAATTTGTCTCGGGCACAATGCTGCATACAGTTGCTCCATATAAAAGACACATTAAGACAGGAAAGCAGTTATAAGTTCTCTGTGCAAGATATCACGATGTCCATAAAGAGGCAACACATTTGATCACGATAAACATCTGCTGCTCTTTAAAAGAAGTTTAAATGAATGAAAGTGTTCTGTGTCTGTCAGGCTGGTGAGGGAGAGGCTGAAGAAGGAGGTGGAGAAGATGAAGAGTCAGTTCTCAGGCTTCAGACCGGGACTGGTGGTTCTACAGGTGAGAACCAGGAGCTTCCACCGTATAGAGGCTTCCAGGTGATGTCACCTCCTCTGGCGGCCATGTTGGAGGTCCTCAATTACAATTACAATTTACAATTTGGCAGACGCTTTTATCCAAAGCAACGTACATATGAGATATGAGATATGCATCCTAATTTCTGTCTGTTTCTGACTGAACTGATCATTTCATCACTGATCCATCTGATTGATTTAGTGTTTAGATAATGTCAGCTTGTTAGCTAGCTAACCATAGCATTGGTTCAGCTAACCATCACTGTCTTGTTATTAACACATCTGATTAGCACACTAGCTAACGTAGCTAGTAGCAGCTAGCATTAGCATGTTCACATTAACATCAGTGTGTTTGCTGGCTAGTTAGCTAGCTAACAGTTTGTTCAGGTTAACTGAGGTGACTCTTCTCAAGCTACAACTATCTATTCATGTTAGATTATATTCTCTGTTACAATAAGGGTCACTAAGTTAAGGGTTAGTTGATGCTTAATAAGCATTAACTAACCCTTAATTAACAGTTAACTAATGTGTATATTTACTAATGGTGTTCATGTTAACTAAGGTATTAATTTATACATTATTTAATAGTTTATAAAGATGACTTAGTTAATATGAACACATTAGTATATGATTACCAGACACATTAGTTAACTGTTAATTAAGTACTTAACTTGGTGACCCTTATTGTAAAGTGTTACCTATATTTTTTACATATGGGATGACACAGATGACATGTAGAAAAACTCTCCTTCAAAACACACGCTGCTGTCTTTGCCTTTCTAGTAGGACTTAGGCTACAGAATGTGCAAATGAAGGGCAGAGGGAGCAGCATGTGTGTTGGATGTCAGATAAAGTGTTTGACCCTGAACAGAAACCTCAGTCTGACGGTCTGACAGGTTTCCTCCAGTCTGGACCGGCTGTTCGCTCCAGCTGCAGACTGCAGAGATCCTCCCATGAAGAGACCGAGCAGCTCTACATGCTGACTCATCACAGAAAACAAACCTCAGCCTCAGGTTTTCATCACATTACTCAGCAGGTTGGCCTGGTGCTCAGTGAGACCGTCTGTTAAGTCACAGGTCCAACCCCACAATGACCAATGTGTCATTAAAGTCACAATGACATCAAAATGTTGTTGTTGTTGTTTTTTATTGAAAATTAATAATAATAATAATAATAATAAACTTTATTTATATAGCACTTTTCTTAACAATGTTACAAAGTGCTTTACAAAAGAAAATAAAACCAGACAAGGCAGATAAAATGAAAATAAGGCCAAAGGGCTTGAGCACCAAGGAAGTAAGGACAATAAAATTAATAGGATCAAATAAATAGAAGCAGTAGAAACAGTATAAAATAAAAACATATATCAAACATTTCCAAAGGCTTTCACAAAAAGAAAAGTTTTAAGAAGAGATTTAAAAGAAGCTAGAGAGTTGTGTGTGTCTGAGTGTGTCTGAGTTCGGTAGGCAGAGAGTTCCATAGAGTGGGGGCTTTAAATTGTATTTAATTTTTTTATTTAAAAAAATTAAAAATAAATTTAATTTTTTTTTTTTTTTATATGAAAATCCCATAACTGTTACTTCCTGGAAAACAGTGCATCTCAAGCATTTTGCTTCCTTAGTGTGATGTATTTCCTGTTGAAACAGGATGTGGGGCAGGACATAAAGCAGGGAGTGATCATATCCTGATATATATCAATATAAAAAAAATCCTTATGATTATTGTGATACTGAATTCAACCATATCGACCAGTGCTAACCTGAACTAAACATCTATTTATGGAACAGGAATATGAACATGAATACTCACACTTCATCTGAAAACTGAACTCGTGGTTTTAACGAGGCTCGTCTCTCTGCTCCGCCCACGCTGCTTCAGAAAGACTCAGGCCCTAACGAGATGATTAGCTGCTTCGTTAGAGGTGTGACTTCAGAGCACAGATCCTCACATACTGTGTGTGTGTGTGTGTGTGTATGTGTGTGTGTGTGTGTGTGTGTGTGGGCAGAGCCAAGCTGCTTGGAAACGACGATTACATTTGGAAGAACAAGGCTCATACACTGCTGCAGTATATCACTTTTATTATTTCTCACTAGCTGTTGTTTTTATTAGATGGGATGGATGCTGTTGTTTTATGAGAGAGAGAGAGAGAGGGAGAGAGAGAGAGAGAGACAGAGAGAGGGAGAGAGAGAGAGACAGAGAGAGAGAGGGAGAGAGAGAGAGAGAGACAGAGAGAGGGAGAGGGAGAGAGAGAGGGAGAGAGAGAGAGAGAGACAGAGAGAGGGAGAGTGAGAGAGAGACAGAGAGAGAGTTAGTGAGAGAGAGACAGAGAGAGAGTGAGAGAGAGACAGAGAGAGAGGGAGGGAGAGAGAGAGACAGAGAGAGAGGGAGAGAGAGAGAGAGGGAGAGAGAGAGAGAGACAGAGAGAGGGAGAGTGAGAGAGAGACAGAGAGAGAGTGAGAGAGAGACAGAGAGAGAGGGAGAGAGAGAGAGAGATTATCAATCAGCATCTCTGGACACTGGGGGGCATTGCCATTAAAGTGTAAAATTAACCTTTTTTTGAAAATGAATCTTTATTGAAACTATCAAATCTTGCTATTTTGATAAAAATGGCAATTGCTATTTTTTAGACAGGCAGACAAGGCAGTTAGAGGCTGATGGGAGAAGCGGTCAGTCTCATTATGTAATTATGTCTAATTATAGGCCTACACCTGTCTGTAGCCTGCTGTCTGTTCCTCTGCACCCTGATGAAGGCTGCTGGGGCCGCAATGCATTGGTGCGTTTTCTAATGTTTTAACATTAAATAGCCAAGGTCAATAAAGGCTTTTTAACTTTATACAGAGGAGAGTGCCTTGGATTTTTTTCTTTGCAGGTTTCTTGCTATTTTGATATTTGATAAAGCACAGAAAGCCAACCACCTTTGAGGTTTCTATGTTTCTGCATCCTGTTATTAGGACAGAGGTGAATTCAGTAGCCTAATGGAGACTTTTGCTGTCTAAATGTGTGTGAAGCAGCTGTCAGCAGAGAGCAGCTGAGTCAGCTTGTTGTGGTGTGGCTGTAGATCCATTCAGTAACGTTCTCAGTAAAAGTGAATAGTGTGATAAGGTGGATTTGTTTCCAAATGTAGGTTACTGTGACACAGTAAACTGTCTTGTCTTTAGCCCTAGTCTCTACTCCAAAACATGAAGAGTTGGAGCTTGAGAAGAGTCAGCTCAGTTAACCTGAACAAACTGTTAGCTAGCTAACTAGCCAGCAAACACACTGATGTTAATGTGAACACGCTAACGCTAGCTGCTACTAGCTACGTTAGCTAGTGTGCTAATCAGATGTGTTAACAACAAGACAGTGATGGTTAGCTGACAAGATACTATGGTTAGCTAGCTAACAAGCTGACTAAACTGTCTTAACACACATGAAACTCAGACCAATAACACGCTACATACATAAGCTATGCTAATCTAACTTGGTTTTATTTAAAGCACCATAATGGAAAGCCTAATCTGGCAGTTAGTGCCTTCTCCTCACTGAGATTGACTAATCTAACACCTTTTATACCATGGTCTGGGTGAATACTCGATTCTGATTGGCTGCAGGGTGTCCATTAATTCCTGATAATGGACACCTACTAAGTAGTTCCAGTGAAACTGTCTGTTCACCGTTCTAAATTAATGCGCTGGCTACGTAGCATCAGCCTGTATCTAACATGAGTAACCATAGCAACAGGGACGCAGTCAAAGCCTCCGTTTACAATTTGTATGTTCGTGAAAATGTTGATATTGATTTGGGGACAATGACATGGCTGATAGCTAGCTAGTCTTGTTGTTAAACATACTGTCAAATTATATTTACTGTTTGTTATTGACTCTGAATGTTGCTAGCATAACGTTAGCTTTCTGGCTCCTAGCTGAGCCAAAGGCTTCTATGAGCTGAGCGGACTAGAAATATCTCCTGCTGCCAAGTCCTATCTAAGGTTCGTCCTATTTACTGGAGCAGTGAACAACGTTTCCGTTGCATAAGAACCTTATGGGACGGTAATGATTGTTCCAGGTATTAGTCAAACCCTCAGGTGTTACCAGGGAAACTGAGTTATGGCTTGTGAAAAACTTTAGATTTTGATTACAAAACGCATGAAAATATAAATTAATGGTCTTAATTTTTTTTTCTTTGGCAAGTGACCATGGTATAAGCAGGATAATGCCCGACAAGGTGTCCATTATCAGGAATTAGGCTAATGGACGACGGGGAGGCCAGGTTATCCCTATATTAATTTTGATGATGTAAAATAACGTCTGAAACTGTTTCAGGTGGGTGACAGAGACGACTCCAACCTCTACATCAGTACCAAGCTAAAGGCTGCAGCTGAGGTAGGACAGATGAAACCAGTGAATGCTAATATTTATGTTAAAGGTGCTATATGTGTATTATTTTTAACTATTATATCATTATCACTATCTTGGTCTCCTCTGTCTCACTCCAGCAGTATTGTTAGTTCTAGTGTTTCTCCACATAAAGACTACATTTCCCATCAGCCCCGTTGCTCCCTGCCCCCCCTCCCCCTCCCTGAAGAGGATCAACATGTTGGAAGTGATTTCTCCATCTTCCTTTCCCTCCTTCCACCATCTGCTGCCAGAAACTCTGAAAGCTTTAGCTCCCTTTGCTCTGGAAGAACAGAACCTAGTAGAGGCCTTTTACCATAACTAGGTCTCTAAATTAATGTGGTGATGATTTATTGATGGTAAAATGACACATGCAGCACCTTTAACCATATAAACAGTAAAATAAGATGCTGAGTTTTCTCTGCTATTCTCTTTAGATTGGAATCAGTGCCAACCATGTGCGGCTGCCAAACACTGCAACAGAGGAGGAGGTTGGTAGTGAAATTAATACAAAACAAAATGCTTTTTAATGTTTTCACAGTATTCAGAGTGGGTGTCTTACCGGGCTTTCGCCGAGCAAGGCCGTTTTCAGGTTTTGCGCCCAAAGTTCAACTATATTGAACTTTAACCCCCAAACACGCTGAGCTCTACAAGACGCATCAAATGGCATTCCAACATTTACAACATGTAGGCGCCGGAGCACCAAGGAAAATTACTCTACATTAAAAACATATTGGAACCTGGCCCAAAAGTCACAGCCATGGTAGATAATATCCGAAAGGACGGGGATACCAGGTTAGAAAAAATATATTGCGTTATTTACATATTCGAAAGAAGCCTAGATAGCATCATTGTTGAATTATTTCAGCTGCTTTGAACGATGTTAAGACCTGAAAGCATTAACATGTCATGTCATTAGTAAATCTATCTACACCATTTCAAATGGACTGTTTACAGAAAATGAACCCATAGGCTGTTGGAATTGTTTAATAAACTGCTGATGACCCGCTAGTGCATCTGGAAAGACGAAAATATGTTTCAGTAGCTGACCGAGACTCCAGCCCCGTTACCCTTCCAACAAAGTCTGATAAAGTCTAGTTTCGTTAAGCTAACATTAGACCTCAAATTCTCATGCGCGCTCAGAGCAGCTGAAGGCTGGGATTTGTTTTTCCTCAAAGGATCAGTTCAGTGAGTTTGTTCCTCTGTATCACTCCTCTCTTCATCCTGTAGTTCTTGCTGCTACAGAATAAGTCCAAATCTTTTCATAGCTCACAAACAACAGCAGGATTATTAAAATGTTTGTTTCTTGAAGTGTCAAAATGCAACATGACTCCTCTCTTGTACAGAAGTTTGCTAGCTTGTAAGTATTTTGTTACTTCCAGATAATTAAATTATAATGATCATTAGTTGTTTGACAGCTGTGAAAAGGTTTTGGGAGAGAGAGAACACCAAATACATTTCACATCAATTATTAGAACACAGAAAAAGCTAACAGGAAAAGATTTGATCACACTTGTCCCGCACTTCGTAGTCGTGGCCCGTTTGAACCGTCACACTATTCTTATCTATCCTGTTTCCTGTTTCCTGTCCCGCCCTCAGGTCCTGCGGAGCATCGCGTCCGTCAACCAGAACCCGGCGGTCCACGGTCTGATCGTCCAGCTGCCTCTGGACTCCGTCAAGCCCATCGACACCGAGAGAGTGACCAACGCCGTCGCACCCGACAAAGATGTGGACGGGTGAGTCCTGCTGGGTAAACTGTGTTCCAGCATCTGATTGGCCTGATGGGGTGCTATGATTAAAGATAAAAAAAATGATAAAACTCAATTGTGTGTGTGTGTGTGTGTGTGTGTGTGTGTGTGTGTGTCCAGTCTGACCTGTATAAATGCGGGGAAGCTGTCTCGTGGCGATCTGGGCGACTGTCTGATCCCCTGTACGCCCAACGGCTGCATGGAGCTCATCAGACAGACAGGTGAGCAGCTGCCTGCTGTTAGTATTAATATAGTTTAATTTCATGTTTTTTATTGTCCAGGGCTTCAGTGGAGAGTTTTAGTGTCCCATGATGTTTCAGAGGCTTTTCCACCCTGATGAGAAGAAAACTGTGGAGGAAATACTGAATACTGAGATTTTTGGGAAAATGTTTGGCTTGAAAATGGTCAAACTTAAAAATATTTAATATAGCTTCAATCCAATGTAAATGTAAATCAAATATATTATTATTATTATTATAGTTTATTATAATGAATTAACTCTGGCGTCCTGTTCCTCGGTGTAGGCGTGTCAGTGGCGGGGAAACATGCGGTTGTGATTGGTCGCAGTAAGATCGTCGGGGCGCCGATGCACGACCTGCTGCTGTGGAGCCACGCTACCGTGACGACCTGCCACTCCAAAACACCTGACCTACCTGAGCAGGTAACACTGACCTACCTGCACAGGTAACACCTGACCTACCTGAGCAGGTAACACTGACCTACCTGCACAGGTAACACTGACCTACCTGCACAGGTAACACCTGACCTACCTGCACAGGTAATACTGACCTACCTGCACAGGTAACACCTGACCTACCTGAGCAGGTAACACTGACCTACCTGCACAGGTAACACTGACCTACCTGCACAGGTAACACTGACCTACCTGCACAGGTAACACCTGACCTACCTGAGCAGGTAACACTGACCTACCTGCACAGGTAACACCTGACCTACCTGAGCAGGTAACACTGACCTACCTGCACAGGTAACACTGACCTACCTGCACAGGTAACACTGACCTACCTGCACAGGTAACACCTGACCTACCTGAGCAGGTAACACTGACCTACCTGCACAGGTAACACCTGACCTACTACCTGCACAGGTAACACTGGCCTACCTGAACAGGTAACACTGACCTACCTGCACAGGTAACACCTGACCTACCTGCACAGGTAACACTGAACAGGTAAGACAGACCTAGCTGTACAGGTAACAGAGGCCTACCTGCAGATAGGGCTTCCTTCTTAAAGTCCAGATTTGACAGTAAAGTATTAAAACTGCTCTTGCCCAAAGAGGAGCATTTCTAACATGAGACAATCATCTCCATTTGAAGACTTTAGGATCATTTGAAGAGACGCAGTGTCAGTGGGTCAGAGATGCTGTTGGTGTTGATGATGTTCTGATGGCAGGTGGGCCGGGCGGACATCTTGGTGGTGGGAGCAGGGAAGGCGGAGATGGTGAGAGGAGAATGGGTGAAGGAGGGAGCGGTGGTGATCGACTGCGGCATCAACCACATCCCAGGTACCAACTGAGCTTCAACAGACTGATGAAGAACAGCAACCAGCTTCACTTCATACAAGAACAATGAATGTAAAGGAAGCTGACTGGGTGCAAAAACATCATGAACAAAACATTGATTTGCTGGTCTGATGTCTTTTATTAAAATAATGAATATTGTTACAACATTTCTGTTGGCTATTAGCAGCCTCGGTCCAATAATATCGGCCTTCAATGACCCATATCGGTCAAACTCTGACTGACAACTAGAAACTGACAACTAGAACAGTCTCCCTCTCTGTTTGACCTTTGACCTCCTCTGCTGCTAGATGAGACGAAGGCCAGCGGGAAGCGGGTGGTGGGAGACGTCCACTACGCTTCAGCCAATCAGAGAGCAGGATACATCACACCTGTTCCAGGAGGGGTGGGGCCAATGACGGTGGCCATGCTGATGGAGGTACGAACACTCTGTTAACACAAAGGTTTGTTCCAGACAAAACACAAAGGACATGAAAACAAAAAAAACATTTTAGTCATTTAGCTGATGCTCATGTGCTTTTTGTTGGTTTTCATATGTAAGCATGTTGAACTTCTCACTTCCCATGTGAAAACACGGGACAGTAAACATGTCGTCCCTCATAAATGATGCAGTTCCCCTTTTGGGAAATAAATAACAAGTAAACAAATCTAGCGCCCCCGTTTGGCCAATCAGTGCAATATTGAAAATGAACAGAATGGAACAATGAGGAGCCTCGTTCCCCGAAGTCGATCCAGAGGCTTTCCATAGTCGTTTAGTTCTCTCTTTGCATGTGAAATTAAGTTTTCATATGTGAAACAAATATTGTCGTATGTAATGGCCGGTGGAAATGTGGAACTTTTTTGACGACATTTTACGTTACAAAGCACCGTCATAAAATCCATTCTGATGGATTCTGTCACAGCGAGTCGTTAAAACACAGCTGACTCTTTTACTTTACTTTATTTTGTAGCTATAGGAAAATATTTCATTATCATTCCTTTTGAGAATTGGGTTATAGAGATCTGTGTTGGGTGTGTGAGTGGGTCGGGGGATCGGTTGCCATGAGGGGGAGGGAAGATGAGGGAGGGTGGGGAGTTGAGACGGGATGGGTTCATACTGTGAACATATATGTTTTGTTGTTTCTAGAATGTTGTGTACTAACTCTTCCTGTAAATTAAAAAAACTTGATCACAAAAAAAAAAAACCCTAACCCTAACCCTAACACACAGATGACTCTTCAGTTCCTTCTCTCATTACAGACGGCAGTTTGTCATCCATCACAGTTACAGTTATTAGCTTCATAATAACCGCTGTGGTCCCAGAAACAATAAACAGTAATTAGCTCCAGTTTGACTTAATGAATTCAGGTTTGGCCGTTGTGTTTTTTAGCCTCGCTAAAGAGCAGCATCGCTGGAAAAAGTCCTCAAATCAACACCATGATGGAAAAATACTTCATTAAAAGTAGAAGTTCTATCCAGCTTACATCAATGGCAAGAGAGGTTAATGAAAGTGTCCTCAGTGGAAAAAATAACAGCAAAACTCCATGTAAAGACAGACATGTTTTCCTGTAACTGTTTATTTTAGATCACCAATGTGATAAGGAGCTGTACTGACTTAAATGTGAATTTGGCCAAGATTAACATCTGTTTCTTTTAAGGTACTTTTCTTAGTTATATATTTATTTATTTTTTATTATTATTTGGAGACTCCTCTCTATGTGGATGCACATGATGCCATGATTTATAATTTTTATGTCTGTTTGCCAAACAGTAGTTCCCCTTTAATTTTTTTTTTTTTTTGTATTTCATGTTGTTTTTGTTTTAATTTCCTGAGAAAGCAGCTGTGTACAATTCAAATGTGCATAAGTAGAAATAAACTAAAAGTTCTGCATTCAAAAGTTTCCTTCAGTAAAAGTCTAGAAGTATCAGCAGTAAAATGAACTGAAGTATGAAAAGTAAAAGTCGTCATTCTGTCAGAGAGTTAAATTATTGAAGCAGGAACCTGTCAGAAGTATTTTAATGTTGTCGTCTAACTGATCCAGATCCTGTTGGAGTTTAAACTCTAACAATGAAACATGTTTTATGAGCTGATCGTATGTTTTGATGTAAAACCTTATTCTGCAAAGTAACTAGTGACTCAGCCGGCAGATAGATGTAGAGGAGGAGAAGAAAGTCTTAAGAATGGAAATACTCAGTAAAGATCCAGAACCTCAAAACTGGAGTGAAAAACAGCGAGGGAACGTTCTGCCTCTGGTTCCTCACTAACACGTCGGTTCCTCTCTCCCTGTCTGATGTTGGTTCCTCTGCTGTTCTGCCCCCCCCCCCTGGGGGTTTTGATTAAAACCGAGGCTTTAATAATGTGAGAATCATTTTCCACCGCAGAACCCTCTGAGGAACTCGTCTAAACGGAACTCATTAAGCTGTGATGTCTTCATCTCCCTGTCTGTCTGCTGTTTGTTTTCCTCTGTGTTTCTCTCTGCCTTGTGATTATATGGATTTTTCTTTTAAATCTCTTTCATACACTCAGAGAAAGGAGGGTTCTCCCAGGGTTCTTTGGTTAGTGGTTCTATAGAGACCCATAATACTCAAAGATTTGTTTAAAAAAAAAAAAGATAAATCAGACTAAAGAAGCCAGTGTTCTTAAAAGAATATCTTAATCCTGTTGGTTTGGAATATTTCATAGATTATTAAAGGGTTCTTTACAGCACCATAACGGTTCTAATGTAGAACCATTTGAGCATGCCGCCATAGAGAACCTTTCCAAAAGAGTTCTTTACAGCAGCATGAAGAGTTCTGCTGTGGTACAAGCCTAAAGAACCATTTTCTGGTGCTGTATAGAACCATTTTTGTTAAGAGTGTAGTCCTAACAATAAATGTGTGTGTGTGTGTGTGTGTGTGTGTGTTTGTGTGTGTGTGTGTGTGTGTCTGTGTGTTTGTATCTGTGTGTGTGTGTGTGTCTGTGTGTGTCTGTGTGTGTGTGTGTGTGTGTGTGTGTGTTTGTGTCTGTGTGTGTGTGTGTGTGTGTGTGTGTCAGAACACGGTGCAGAGTGCGTGGCGTTTCCTGCAGAAGAGCCAGGCTGGGAGGTGAAGCAGCAGAAGAAGAGCTGAGAGAGGTGAGCAGCAGGCGGCTCGCTTAGGGCTGTAGTCTAGACCGCCTCGGTCGAGTCCAAGTCCAGATCGATTGGTGAATCTAGTCCGATTCAAGACCAAGACCGAGGGGGGTCGAGACCGAGTCGAGACCAAGACCGAGAGGGGGTTGAGACCAAGGCCGAGGGGGGTCGAGACCGAGTCGAGAGGGGGTCGAGACCAAGGCCGAGGGGGGTCGAGACCGTGTTGAGACCAAGACCGAGGGGGGTCGAGACCGAGTCGAGACCAAGACCGAGAGGGGGTCGAGACCGAGTCGAGACCAAGACCGCAAAACTACGAGTCCAATTCGAGACCAATACCATAGCAATGTGTTATCCAAGGCTACCATTGTATTTATTGACTAAAATAGAAGGGAGGTTTCTAAAGACATTTCAACAAAATTAGCATGTTTTGAGGACAAAATTAATTGTAGGCAGCTTTATGTTCATAACATACAGCAGCTGCACCTTTACTTAACTAGAAGTGGATTCATCTATTTCACTTTTTCTTACTGCTCCAAACCACATGCTGCTCTCAGCTCTGACTGAAAATATTCTGACCTGTAATTTAAGAAGGTGAAGACAAAGGAAAAAAGACAGAAAGACAGAGAGAGCAGGAGTAACGTTACATATGGAAATGGTGAGGTTTTTTTTTTTTTTTTTAATCAAAATGAAGTCATTGGTTGGGTAGTTGCATATCACCAATCAGAAGTCACTAAACCTTTCGGTGGGTGCATAACTTTGTCAACTGTGAAAATCGTATCATTCACTGCTGGTCACTTCCTTAGAAGAGATTATAATTATTAAAACAATAATATTATGTAACGTTAATTCATCCAAGTCCGATTCAAGTCCGAGTCCGAGACGAGACCAAGACCGTCAAAGACCGGACTCGAGTACTACAGCTGCTGCTGCGGGGATCAGACCTGTGAGGTTGTAGTTACAGGACGGAATCTGATCTGCCACCACCAAAACAGAAAGTTATTTTTTTATCTTCCCATCGTCCCTCATGCCGCTGGAGAATCTGAGACCACAAATCAGCTCTCGTCATTTTACAGAATCACAGCAGAATTGAATCACTGTTGATTAAGACAATTAGCCAATCAGCTCGCAGCGTCCATCCAGCATTAATAACCTCTGCCGGTCCTGCTGGTGGCTCCGTCATTACAAATGCATGCTGTGCGGTCAAGCTTTGTTCAAACCCACACAACTTTATTTTAAATTCTAGTCCAGATCTCAAGGTTTCCACACATCCCAAACATGGCAGGCTGGGTTTCAGGGAAATGTGGAGAAAATGAAGCACAGACATCTGGATTTTTTCCATTTGCTGTGATGCTGCAGCGTCTTGGTTTGAATATTTCCCTCAGTATCAGCAGCTTCAGCTTCAGTGAAGAGCTGAACAGCAGAGACACAATACAGATGGAGAAAATGTGAAGCCACTTAAGAGGAAATGTAAGGGAAACTCAGGGTGCGAGGAGTTAACTTGATTGGAACCTGCTGTTGAAAAAGTCTGAACCGACTTCAGTCAGCCGCTGTCACCTGTCACAGTCCTCATGTGTTTATCCTGCGTCGGTTCTGCAGACGGTTCTGTCTTGGAACACAAACCTCCAGTCTCACCTGGAGACATTTACTGGTTTATCCACCAGAGAAACATTTTCCCAGCATTTCCAAAAATGAAATCCCAACCCGGTCTCACGGCAGTTCGTGAAATAGTCACGAAAATTTAATCTATTGATTCGTGTACATGGACACAATTTTGCCATTTTTTCCGTGAAATGAACACAACCTAAAAAACGTGCCTCCACCACAAATTTGAAAACGTAAGGTTTGGCAAATAAAACTACTTGTGTTACGGTTATGGTTAGGCAACTAAAACAACTTGGTTAAGGTTAGAGAAATGGTTTGGTCAGGGTTAAATAAGAAAAACGTTCGTTAAAAATTTAAATGTGGCTTACGGCTGAAATGTACTTTGAACACGCAGGGAGTCAAACCCCGGTCGTCGGCATCGAAGGCAAACGTATACACCCATCCGCCCCCCCCCCCCCCACCACAACACCCTGACTGGCCACCGTTTTATTTCATTACAATTCAAATACATTAGTTTGAAAGTCGTGCTGAGTGTCACGAAAAAAAATGGAAAAATCGTGTCCATGTACACGAATCAATAGATTAAATTTCGGGACTATTTCACAAACTGCCGTGAGACCGGGTTGGGATTTCAGACGGGACAGCAGGTCAGACCAAAACCAGGCCAGGGAGCGCAGAACCTGAACGGACAGAACGGTCATTCCCATTCAAATCAATGTTCCCGGATGGTCGGACAAAGTGAAGGATAATGAAGAACCACTAGACAGATGTTCTCTCCTGGGGTGAAAATGCATCCATGTTTCCCCCACTTGCGTCTTTTCCTTGCGTCTTAGTCCCTCCCACCGAGGATGCATGGAGAGACCATGCTAGGAGAGAGGAAACGAGGAAATATGTTTTTAGAGAAATGAGACGTCCTTTCCTCTGGAGCGTCACGTGAAGCGAGGTCATGATGTCATTAACGTCACGGCGTTCAGCTGAAAGTCTTCCGGTGTGGAAGGCTGCTCTCCTGTCTCCTCCCTCCTCGCTCCTCGGAGCAGAAATAAGAGCTTTGGGACGACCTTCAAAATGGCGGACCAGAACGACTTCCGGTTCAAGTGAGGATCGAGGAGTGAGGAAATATCAAATAAGAGACTTGAGACGTACCCCAGGACGCCTTCGACCCACTGAACCTGAAGTCTCTTTGTTTTATCTGTTTTCTCTCTGCAGGACAGAAGAACCGGATGATCAGAGTTTACAGACGGAAACTCCTCGGACCCTGGAAGGATCTCCTCTCTCCTCTCTCCTCTCTCCTCTCTCCTCTTCCACCCTGAGACGGATTGATGATAATAAATAGTTTTTTTTGTTTCATTGTCTGGATGTTTTTTTGTGAACCCAACCTGTCATAAGAGGTGTGATGACTGTTTGCTAAACAGTTTTTCCAACATGATCTCCAGCTTGGTGCAGAGTTTGTGAACGCAGCTCTTCTTCTGCTATTTTTCTAAGCGTCAAACTTAAACACACTACCTCTTTTCTGTTTTTTCTCTTCAGGTTTTTACTGTTTTTTATTGCTTATTTCTGAAAGATTTTTTTGGTATTATACTCTATTTGTGTTTTCCCTACTGACTCCTTGTACTGACCTGAACCAAGGGGATCAATAAAGTTTCATCTTACCCGTTTACTTTTGTTAATTCCCCATCCCCGCCCTGTCTGGACCAATCAGAACCAAGTATGTCTCCTTGGCTGATTATCAATACGCATGCTTGTGCGTTCTTGTGTCCTCCATGATGCGTTGTATGTAATATCTAACCGCCGAAGCACGATTCCAAAACAAAAGAACGAGTGGACGAAGGACAGATAGAAACCCAGGAAGTTTCAACCGCAAAATATCCAGGATGTGCCGGACGGAGACTTGACTGACGAGAACGAATCGAAAGCCCCAGGATTCATTGCGACAACGGCCAATCGTAGACGAGGCGACGTCACCTCCAGATGTTTCCAGCAGCTCCGGTGGAGTTTGATATGAGAAAATATTTCAGGATGTAAAACCTCAGCGGTAAACGTCAGGTTTTGGTGTCAGTCCCTCAGAATCAAAGAGCGAGGGCTTCTTTCTAGAGCCGCCATTTTGCACCGAGAGACGTTCAACAATCATACAGGGAGAGATCCATCGGAGAAGAGGAGAGAGACCAGTTTCTCCACCCACAGGAGCAGTAGAGAGACCAGAATGCACTGCAGGAGCAGGAGAGAGACCAGCATGCACTGCAGCTGCAAGGGGTTTGACTCAGGGACGACTCTCACTTTTTCTTAACGTGAAAAACTCTCGTTCTCTTGCTCTGTTATTGTTATTTTTCTCTCCACCTATGTAAAACCCACAGCATTAAATTAAATATTATCGGGTTTTCCAGGTCCTGCTGAAGAGCCACCGTCTGGTGTTTATTAAAAAAAAAAGATGGCATATTTATGAATTTAATCTGATATTGATTGATTTGGCTGAGCTCCAGGTAGTCAGAGTGCAGAGGCGGAAGGTGTGAGCCGCTGTGATCTGTCATTAGGCTAATTGTCTGATATCTGGTGTCAGTGTTAACGGCTCAGAGCAGGAAATTACTGCAGCTTCATTTGGAGACACAGCAATTAAAACTAAATGAGTCACCAGGCGTCTTGATATTATTAGTCCTGCTGAGAGAGAGGGAGGGAGGGAGAGAGAGAGAAAGAGACAGAGAGACGGAAAGAGAGAGAGAGGTTAAAGAGGAACCAGATAACTATCAAAGTCTATGGTTTTAACTTGAATTTTCTCAGTAGGTTAATCAATAGAGATGAATAGGGATGAAATAATCTTTTCATTTCCCATTTGGTTTGTTGTTTGTATATGATTTTTGCAGGCTGTAAATAAGCTCCTCCCCTATAGCTGAAGCCCCTCCCACCCCATCCAGACACAACCAGCTCCGCCCACCAACAGAACAGCCATGATGCCTACAGAGTGCGGTGGAAGTGCGAAACTCTATGAGCAAAACAATAAATCAACATTTTCTGTGGTTGGTTTTTCTGTGTTCTAATAATTGATGTGAAATGTAAATAATTTGTCATTACCTAACCTTTGTCAAACAACAGCAGAATCATAAAAAAATATCTTTAAGTGTCAAAATGCAACATAACTCCTGTCTTGAACAGAAGTTTGCTAGCTTGTTAGCATTTTGCGACGTCCAGATAATTAAATTATAATTGACAACACCGAAGACATTTCATATCAATTATTAGACCGTAGAAAATGAAGCACCAAAAATTCAACAATTTTTTTTGTTTTGCCCATGCGAACTGAACAGGACACATCTATTGTACTGCACTCTGTGGGCGTGGCCTATTTGAAATGTCACGCCATTCTTATCTATATAGCAAAATATGGAGGAGGAGCGGCCAATCGTCAAACCAGAAAACTTTGGTCGGTTTCCCAAACTGGTCTTGAGAGAACAAGGTCAGAAAACAGAATAAATATTGGTGAAATTTAACCACAGAACAGATTTGGCTGTTTTCTGCTTCACTGTTCATAATTTAATGCAGAACCCTTGACTCACATTATGATACGAGTTCCCTAAGTACATGCATCCTGAATATTTCATTCATCTTAAAATGCTTTTAAATAAACAATGTGTGAAACAGCATCCAGTATTTATGGAGCTGGTCGACGTGACAGAGAATCTCACATCTTTAAAATCTCCTGGTATTAAACTGATGCATATCTTTATGAGCTTTATTAAAGACTTACTAGGCTTTGCAGTTTCACCAGTCTGCTCCAGCCAGCCTGTCTCCATGATGGAGGAACAGTGTGAACTGTGTTAGTGAATAAAGTGTAAATGTGTGTGAAGCAGCTGTCAGCAGAGAGCAGCTGAGTCAGCTTGTTGTGGTGTGGCTGTAGATCCATTCAGTAACGTTCTCAGTAAAAGTGAATAGTGTGATAAGGTGGATTTGTTTCCAAATGTAGGTTACTGTGACACAGTAAACTGTCTTGTCTTTAGCCCTAGTCTCTACTCCAAAACATGAAGAGTTGGACTATTTCGGACTATTGGTCCAATAGTCTGAAAAATGTCCCATTGGACTGAAAGCCCATTTGTCCGACAGCCTGTTATCCCGAAAACAAACGTCCATTGCTCCGAAGGCCCATTGCTCTGAACACACACTCTCCCTGCAGTTAGAAAGATTCATGGCCTGCAGTCAGTCGGTCCTGCTGCCTCCTAATGTTTCACACCCTCTTTCCCCCGGTTGATTGGGAGCATCTGTGTATATATATGGCTGTCTGAACTGCTGTCCGGTAACTTACCAACTACACCACTCTGCTCCAAACATCAGACCATGTGCGTCCATGAAGAAAACGTGAGCAGAATGTTCTTCTTAGGGGATTAAGCCTCACTACCATCTGACATCACTGCTGCATGGAACGCTGCAGAATTCCAACCAGGGAAGCAGGATTGTAGATTAAATATCCGACAGCCAGCTTCCTCCACTGCACCCGGGAAGGTCCGATGACGTCATTCTGCATAATAATTAGCCATGTGCTTCTGTTTGTTTGAGAAATGATGGAAGATTTAGTGTGAACAATGGACAGATAAAGAAAGATAAATTTGCCTATGATAATGGCATGGCACCGTTCAGTTAACCTGAACAAACTGTTAGCTAGCTAACTAGCCAGCAAACACACTGATGTTAAGAAAACAAAAAGTGAGAGGCAGCCACTGTGCATCTTCCAGCTCCATGCATCCCTGGAAAGCAGAAAGGAGACAGAGACAGCTCACTAATAATAATAATAGTAAACTTTATTACCGATAGAAAATATGTTCACAGACCATTTCACTAATCCGTCGTCCGGTCTGGAACAACTTTACCTTCCGATTCCTGAGTGCTGAGAAAGCTCCAACAAGTTCATTTTACTCATTTTTTCTACAAGCACGATTTTTATTCCAGCACGAGTAAAACGATTTACGTAATGTCACCAAATCGTACCGTGGAGGTAAGAATAGGATCATAAATTATGCCTGCTCATGTGCTAATATAGACGGCCAGTTCTCCCCTGCTGTGCTAGCTCAACTAGCCTGTGGATTAATTCATCTCTCTTCCCTTTCCACAGCACTGGAGCCATCGTTTTAGTTGCAGTATACTTTGGACTTCAACCTCCAACCAGTAAATTTGGCCCCCGGCAACCTCATCTGGTGTTAAAATGACTGGGCTGGAGTCGGCGTTTGTATTGGATGATGGTGAATAATTCATTTTCATCATTGGCGCGAAGCCCAAGGCAAAAGGCGCTCGTCCGACTTCCGGTGAAGAAGCAGAAACATGACGGAGGAGCGCTGGTCAAAGGGAGGGAAACCTGCTGGATGCCTGGGAAACACAGTCGTCCTCCACCAACTCCCGGACCTGGAGAGACTTCTGTTGGAAAAACTTGATTCGCTTTTTTATCACTCCTAAACAGAAGTCTAAACAAACTGGCACTCTGTGGAGAATGTGGAGAAATCCTGGCTGATCGTGCTCATGTTTTCTGGTCCTGTCCCTCTGTTCAGACTTTTTGGAAGGAAGTAGCAACAGTCATCTCAAAAACCCTGGGCTTTAGTATCAGTACAACATTCACATCCCTCTATCTTGGACATATCCTTGTAAAGTAAAGATGATACCTACCTCCTAAAGATCTTGCTGGCAGCAAGTAAAAAGGCCATTACTAAATATTGGCTTCAGAAAAACTGCCATACTGCTGCTGGGCTCTTTGTCAATATTGTTAAACATCAACATCTTCTAGAACAGATGACTGACTCCATACGGCTCCAAAAAGAACTGGGAAAAAAACGGTGGGAAAAATGGTGTGTTTATTTAGCTAATGAGACAGATCTTTCATAATTATTGTATGTATCATGTGCAATATTTTATTTTAAATTAGGTAAATTTGCCTTGGTTTATTGATCACCCCATGACCTCATATTTGTTTGCTTTTTTATTTTTTTTGTTTGCTTTTTGCTTGCTGTCCTTATAATGTGAAAAATGTTCATAAATAAAAAGTTTAAAAAAAAAGAGAGGGAAACCTTTAATTCCCTGTGTAGCTCAATGAGGAGAGCAAGACACTCTGCTCCTCCTCCTCCTCTTCCTCCTCCTCCTCCTCATGTTCTTCCTCCTCCTCTTCTTCCTCTCTCAGTAGAATCTAATTATCACTCCCAGTTTAGCTGCCTGTCTCCATCCTGCAATGAATTAATGAGATTATCTCCTGTCTGTCTGTCTGTCTCTCTCTCTCTCTCTCTCTCTCTCTCTCTCTCTCTCTCTGTCTGCCTCTCTCTCTCTCTCTCTCTCTCTCTGTCTCTCCTGGGCGTTCGACATTCACTGACACATCAGAACTGTCAGCATGCTGTGCACAATTCCTACCCACAGACTCCATGTTACTTGTATTTAAATTTAAATTTTTATTTTTTTATACCTTTTTTACACATTTTGTTTTTATTTTTCCTAGTACTTATTAACTTATAACTGATTTCCCTTTGGTTCCCATTTGAACTTTGATTCCATTATTTCCATTATCATGTATAAAAATAAAAAGCTGCTGAATGGAGTGGGAGGAGCTTCATTCAGGAGTAGAATCAACAAGCTTTAGAAAAGAGGAGAAAACAGCAACACAGCTGGATGTTGGTTTGGCACACAGCAGCTTCAGGTTGGTCAGAAGGTCTGATGTCACTTCCTGCAGGTTTAAACATCTGAGCAGTGTTTGTTTGTATGTTACCAAGTCTGTTATCCCGCTGGAGGTGAAAGAAGAAACGACTTTCTACTGTTCTGACCTTTGACCCCGTCAGTCGAACCCCGGTCTGTGAATTCCAGCCGTCACCGATGTCACTCAGCATGGCGGCTTCCTGCAGATGATTGACAGCCGAGTGTCGAATCAGACACTTAATGAAGCTGATTGATCAGTGCTGACCGTAACGCTCCGTGTCGAATTGATCCCAGAAATATCTGCAGAGGGAAGCGAGTGTGAGGTCTAATAATGACGGTGCTGATATTGATCTCTATTATAGTTACAATGATGATGTTAATGATGAAGATTATCGGTCTAACTGTAGTAGTTCTGCTTTTCTTGCTATGTGGCCGTAGTAAGTCTGTTGTATTTCTCTATATTTCCCTCTGACATTATGTTTGTTGTTTGTTGTTTGCCACAGTCTTTAGCTTTCTGAAACATTTCTTCTCTTTTTCCTCCATCATGTGATCCAGCTGGATCTTCCTGTTGGCTTCACCTTCATCCACCTGATGAAGACGATGCCGGCTGAAACATATCAGCTGTTTAAATGTTCCTGTTGGTTTTGCTGATGAAGCCTGATGACGCTCCTCAGCTCTGCTCTTTTTCACTTTAAGAATCCCTACAACAAGTGAAGTCCCTTTTTTAACTTCTTCTTTCTTTTTTCTACAAAGAAGATGAAAACAGACATAGGAACCATTCATACTTTTCCAGAGTAGAAGATTCAGAAAGTTGATATTCTATAAAAGGCTACTGAGTGCAGTTACATCCTTTTTGCACCAAATTAGTCCAGCGCTTTCACTTGAATTTTCTGGATTTTCCTCTTTATTTTGACGTATTTTATTATTATAAACACGTTCCTTTCATCAGATTGAACTCAACAAGCTTTCCACTCATATATGAAACTCATTTTCAGTTATAATGTCACTGATTGTGGAGAAATAATTCAACTTTCTTGTCAAAGTGACTGCTGAACTCCAGGTTTTATCTCCTTGTAGTTTTATACTCCATACTAGTATTGCAATAACATGAATTTGATGGAGAAAATCTTGAATGAAAGTGTGTGTCTGGTGTGTGTGAAGTGAAATGACAGCTGTGTATCAAGCTGTGGATGGAGACACTCAGATATTTGGATCCTCAGACTGTGTTTGTTGTTGTTGTTGTTTTCCCAGCAGACTAACAGGTTTCTGTAACTGAAGGAAATATCAGCAGAACGGTGTAAATGTCACACAGAGAAGAAAACTGCTACAACCATTTATTTTGTAGAGACTGGGAAGAGAAGTGACTGTTTGTTATGCCAGACTCATAATGACCTGCACACACACACACACACACACACACAGGCACATACACACACACACGCACACGCACACACACATAAACAAACACAGATGGAGGATCTCACCAACAAACCTAATTAATGCCTCACACAAACACAAACACACACACACACACACACATGCACACACACAGGCACACACACACACACACACACATGCACACACACAAACACAAACACACACACACACACACACACACACAGAAACGCACACGGAGCGCTGACTCTATTCAGATGAAATTCCTCGGTGACCTTTTCCAGAATGCTTCCGGTTGCCGTGGCGACCGCCTCCTGCGCTCCGCCTGCTGCTGCTGCATCCTGTCGCATTCTCATCACAACAGACTCGCCGTTCCTTCTTCTTCTACAGAAAACAAATGAAGGTTCAGGAAGTTCTTCACCTCTGAGCAGGAACTCTGAACCTCAGATTTACCTGCTGTGTGAAAATGACGTTCCTCCACAAACTGGATTCTGTGACTAAAACATGGATTGGACACAACATTTTCAGCTAAACGGTTAAGTTTAGGAACTAAAACAACTTGGTTAAGGTTAGTGAAAGGCTTTGGTCGTGGTTCAATAAGAAAAAACTTTTTAAAAAAATTTAAATTTGACTCTCAGTAGAAATTTCCTTCGTACAAGCTGGGAATTGAACTCCGGTCCGTCCTCCACCCGACCACAACGCCCTGCCTGTCACTGAGCTGCTGCACTGTGACTCCACCGCCCGGTCACAGTCGTGTCTCCTTCATGGAACCGTTTCCTGCTGGGAAAACAGAGTTTTAACACTTTATGTGCCACCAACACATAATTTGGTGTCAACAAATCGTGTTCATTTGTTATATTTTTGTGAGATCAGGTTGTAGCAGTGACGCTTCTACCTGCGGAAATAACGTTTCTACCCATAGAGGTGACATTTCTATCCACATTTCCACCCATGTTTCTACATTTCTGCCGTTCCTGTCCGCAGTGACTCGTCTCTACCAGCAGTTGTGACATTTCGACCCTCGGCCATGACACCGTGATAAAGTTTCTACCCGACATGATGACCTTTGTACCAGCGGAGATGTTTCCACCTGCACTGACAACATTTCTCCCCGTGGCGATGATGTTTCTAACTGTGGCGACGACCTTTCTGTCCACGTTTCTACACTCAGAAACGTTTGCACACAGCAACGATGTGACTTTGATGATGTTTCTACATTTCTACCCACAGCAATAACTTCTACCTTTGTTAATTATGTTTCTACCTGCAGCAACGACATTTCTACTCACAGTGATGATATTTCTACCTGTGGCGATAATATTTCTTCCCACAGTGATGGCATTTCTACTCACGGTGATGACATGATGACGTTTCTACATTTCCAACTGCAGCAATGACGTTTCTACTCACAGTGACAATGATTTCTCCCCTGCAGTGACGATGTTTCTACTCACAGTGACGACGTTTCTACCTGAAGTGACGACGTTTCTACTCTGTGACAAAGTTTCTACTTCCAGTGACGACGTTTCTACCTGAAGTGACAAAGTTTCTACTCTGTGACAAAGTTTCTACTTCCAGTGACAAAGTTTCTACTTCCAGTGACAAAGTTTCTACTTCCAGTGACAAAGTTTCTACTTCCAGTGACAAAGTTTCTTCCTCCAGTGACAAAGTTTCTATTTCCAGTGACAAAGTTTCTACTTCCAGTGACAAAGTTTCTACCTCCAGTGACAAAGTTTCTACTTCCAGTGACGACGTTTCTACCTGAAGTGACAAAGTTTCTACTCTGTGACAAAGTTTCTATTTCCAGTGACAAAGTTTCTACTTCCAGTGACAAAGTTTCTACTTCCAGTGACAAAGTTTCTTCCTCCAGTGACAAAGTTTCTATTTCCAGTGACAAAGTTTCTACTTCCAGTGACAAAGTTTCTACTTCCAGTGACAAAGTTTCTACCTCCAGTGACAAAGTTTCTACTCTGTGACAAAGTTTCTACTTCCAGTGACGACGTTTCTACCTGAAGTGACAAAGTTTCTACTCTGTGACAAAGTTTCTATTTCCAGTGACAAAGTTTCTACTTCCAGTGACAAAGTTTCTACTTCCAGTGACAAAGTTTCTACTTCCAGTGACAAAGTTTCTACTTCCAGTGACAAAGTTTCTTCCTCCAGTGACAAAGTTTCTATTTCCAGTGACAAAGTTTCTACTTCCAGTGACAAAGTTTCTACTTCCAGTGACAAAGTTTCTACCTCCAGTGACAAAGTTTCTACTCTGTGACAAAGTTTCTATTTCCAGTGACAAAGTTTCTACTTCCAGTGACAAAGTTTCTACTTCCAGTGACAAAGTTTCTACTTCCAGTGACAAAGTTTCTTCCTCCAGTGACAAAGTTTCTATTTCCAGTGACAAAGTTTCTACTTCCAGTGACAAAGTTTCTACCTCCAGTGACAAAGTTTCTACCTCCAGTGACAAAGTTTCTTCCTCCAGTGACAAAGTTTCTATTTCCAGTGACAAAGTTTCTACCTCCAGTGACAAAGTTTCTACTTCCAGTGACAAAGTTTCTACCTCCAGTGACAAAGTTTCTACTTCCAGTGACAAAGTTTCTACCTCCAGTGACAAAGTTTCTACTCTGTGACAAAGTTTCTGCTTCCAGTGACAATGTTTCTACCTCCAGTGACAAAGTTTCTACTTCCAGTGACAAAGTTTCTACTTCCAGTGACAAAGTTTCTACTTCCAGTGACAAAGTTTCTACTTCCAGTGACAAAGTTTCTACTTCCAGTGACAAAGTTTCTTCCTCCAGTGACAAAGTTTCTATTTCCAGTGACAAAGTTTCTACCTCCAGTGACAAAGTTTCTACTTCCAGTGACAAAGTTTCTACCTCCAGTGACAAAGTTTCTACTCTGTGACAAAGTTTCTGCTTCCAGTGACAATGTTTCTACCTCCAGTGACAAAGTTTCTTCCTCCAGTGACAAAGTTTCTACTTCCAGTGACAAAGTTTCTACCTCCAGTGACAAAGTTTCTACTTCCAGTGACAAAGTTTCTACCTCCAGTGACAAAGTTTCTACTTCCAGTGACAAAGTTTCTACTTCCAGTGACAAAGTTTCTACTTCCAGTGACGATGTTTCTACCTCCAGTGACAAAGTTTCTACTTCCAGTGACGATGTTTCTACCTCCAGTGACGACGTTTCTTCCTCCAGTGATGACGTTTCTACCTGCATTGACAAAGTTTCTACCCACAGTGACGGCATTTCTACTCACATTGATCTTTCTACTCGCTGTGACAATGTTTCCACCTGCACTGACAACATTTCTACCTGCAGTCATGATATTTAAGATTAGATTGCACTTTATTGATCCCCTAGGGAAAATTCTACATTTCCGTGGTGATGACGTTTCTACCCACAGCAACAACATTTCTACACTGACAATATTTGTAACTGCAACTATGCCATTTCATCTTGTGCAGATGGCGTTTCTGTGTTCAGCTGCGGCGATGAGGCTTCTGTCTGCGGAGGCGGTCCTGTTGGACAGACGACACGAGCACCTGGAAGGAAAAACTCTTTAGTTTTTTTCCAGACAGTCTAACGACCGTCTGGTCGCTTTGTAAATGGTTTCACTACAAATATTGGGTGCCGGTGGAATCTGGTGATTTCAGAGTAGCTGTGTCTGTGTGTGTGTGTGTGTGTGTGTGTGTTATATCTGTATTTTACTAATACCTTTCTCTTCCATCACTCCTCTACCACGTCGTCTGGAGAATGACTTTACATTCTGACGTCTCAAACTGTCTTTGATTAGTAAATCTGATTCACCTGCTGCCTCCGCTGGCTTTGACCTTTAAACACTCGACATGCAGACAGATTAAAGACATATTCTCTTCTTTCTTCCTCTGTATCTCTGCCTACACAACAGCTGAATGGTCTCTGTCTGCAGATGGCTGACAGGATGCTGCATCTCCTCAGGTCAAACCCTCATTTTACTCCTGGGATTTTGATTGAAATACAAACAGCACAACCTCCACCAAGAGAACAGACTAAATGATCTGGACGAGAGGTTCAGAAACCTTTTCATCATCCAAGAAGAGCTGAGGAACAGTATTTTCTGTAGTATTTACCAGGTAAATGGTATTTTCTGGCAGGAAGCTGGTTCCTGCAGTCAGTCCCAAATGACATGAAAGCATTATGAGAGCAGCGTTTTGCAATGCATTCTGGGTGTGGCGGGTTGGGAGCTGTTGTCATGACACAGTTTCTCCATCCAGCATCTTTCCAGGTCACTGAAGCATCCAGCTACTAAATATTGATCGCAGCGTCCTGAGATCTTCCTGCTGCTGTAGAACAGCTGGGAGACTTTGAACTCGCGGCTAAAACAATACAGAACAGTCAAACAGAATATCCCCAAGCTAATAGACACTACTCTAAACACAGTTTGACCTTATTCACACGGCGGCCATTTTTAACATTTGGGGTGGGAAACTCTACCTGGACGATCGGCATAAAAGTTACTTATTTAAACACATAAGTGAGGACAATAAAATACTGATAAATAATCACCAAATTAGCAGCAAACTCAAGAACAACAATCCATTTGAATTGCAACGAAGTTAGTTAGCTAACTAGCTAGTTAGTAAGCAGTGTTGGGAAAAACGTGTTACAAAGTACTGTAATTCCACTACTTTTGGCAGTAACTAGTAATGTAACTAATTACTTTTTCAAATTAATAACGCAATTACAATTTAAATGAGCTCGTTACTCGTTACTGGATTATCCGGTTTATGATCATCCGACTTTACGGTGGAGCAAGTGAATCAAAAGACGACCGACCTCCCTGAGACTTTATTTCTCAAAAGAGACTAGCGACAAATCTGGAGACTTTTTCTGACCATGGGAAGCAAAGTTAATGTGTTGAATCCCAAAGCATTTGGCAATAAATTGGTTTGGCTGATGCCGGTTTTCTGTACTTGCTTGTCTGATCCAGAGAGTCACATGATCACAGCGTAGCTCCTCCCTCTGCTGAGAGCAGGGACTGTAGGATAGGGTGCACTTGTAATTGTTACCGGCCGTAGGGTTAGGGTTAGCCATACCATTGAAACTGGCCCAGGTGGGCGGAGTCAGCACTTATATTAAAACGGGCTACATCACGGCGTGCATAGCAAGTGCAACATTATATATTGATATGCAAATTATCGTATGACATCATCTGGCGACTTCTAGCGACTTTCTGAGCAGCCAATAGCTGCCTTCCTTGTTAAAGAGTTGGTAGCACTGCTACCGGTGTGTAACTCCGCCCACACAGTGAACTGATGCTGATCTGAAGCCTGTGAGGATACAATAAATACACCTATCAAAACATATCTATTGTGTTTTATTGTTCCACTACTTACTTTTCATCATAGTGATAATGGGCACAATGATAGATAAAATGTGACAGTTGTCTTGTCCCACACTGTGCCACAGCAACACTAAAATAATATAGCTATGTGTAATGAGAGAATTGAAACAGACATTTAAAACGCAAAAGTTACTTTCCCTAGTAACTAATTACTTTTATTATGCAGTAATTGGTAAAGTAATTCGATTACTTTTTGAGAGAAGTAACTGTAACTAATTACTCATTTTCAGCAACTTGCCCAACACTGTTAGTAAGCTATTAGCTAGCTTAAACTAGCCAAATGGACCAAATATATTAAAATGTAAACATGTCCCTCTGGATTCTTGATATTTGTTTCAAGTCTGTTTTTTAGTGTGAATCAGTGAAATGATAAATGTCAGTATGCTGTATGTTGGTTCACAGCAGACTGAGCGACTGGACTGTTCAGGTAGAGTTTCTCACACAAAATGGCCGCCGTGTGAATAAGATCAGCAGAGTGACCAACATCACCCTCCTGCTTCCTCTAGCAGCAGAAACTCGTCGCTCTGCTCTCTGGGCTGAAGCGTCTGGCCCCGCCTCCATCAGTGATGTCACAGCAGGTGTTTCACCTCCGGCGGCGTCAGATGCTTTGCGATCAGAAAGTTGTTGATTCCAGTTTCTGGTGTTTCAAAGAAACAGTACTATTATTATAAAGTAATAAAAGTATTATAAAGTAAACATTCTTCCATCACTTTATGTTCAACACACTTTCTGCACTTTCTCTTCTTGAATTTGCATCCACACTCTGAGCATGTTTCACCAGTGTGTGTGTGTGTGTGTGTGTGTGTGTGTGTGTGTGTGTGTGTGTGTGTGTGTGTGTGTGTGTGTGTGTGTGTGTGTGTCTCAGTGTGAACCTATTAGCTTATTTTCTGCCTCACTAGTTTCTCTGCTTCCTCCACAGGCAAATAAAACATAAAACTATCATTTTGTTCTGATAATCTACTGCTGACTCTCAACAGTGTCAGTAGATATTCAACATATTCAACAGTGTCAGTAGATATTCAACATATTCAACAGTGTCAGTCAATATTCAACAGTGTCAGTAGATATTTAACATATTCAGCAGTGTCAGTAGATATTCAACATATTCAACAGTGTCAGTAGATATTTAACATATTCAACAGTGTCAGCAAATATTCAGCAGTGTCAGTAGATATTCAGCAGTGTCAGTAGATATTTAACATATTCAGCAGTGTCAGTAGATATTCAACATATTCAACAGTGTCAGTAGATATTTAACATATTCAGCAGTGTCAGTAGATATTCAACATATTCAACAGTGTCAGTAGATATTTAACATATTCAACAGTGTCAGCAAATATTCAGCAGTGTCAGTAGATATTCAACATATTCAACAGTGTCAGTAGATATTCAACATATTCAACAGTGTCAGCAAATATTCAGCAGTGTCAGTAGATATTTAACATATTCAGCAGTGTCAGTAGATATTCAACATATTCAACAGTGTCAGTAGATATTTAACATATTCAACAGTGTCAGCAAATATTCAGCAGTGTCAGTAGATATTCAACATATTCAACAGTGTCAGTAGATATTCAACATATTCAACAGTGTCAGCAAATATTCAGCAGTGTCAGTAGATATTTAACATATTCAGCAGTGTCAGTAGATATTCAACATATTCAACAGTGTCAGTAGATATTTAACATATTCAACAGTGTCAGTAAATATTCAGCAGTGTCAGTAGATATTTAACATATTCAGCAGTGTCAGTAGATATTCAACATATTCAACAGTGTCAGTAGATATTTAACATATTCAACAGTGTCAGTAAATATTCAGCAGTGTCAGTAGATATTTAACATATTCAACAGTGTCAGTAAATATTCAACAGTGTCAGTAGATATTCAACATATTCAACAGTGTCAGCAAATATTCAGCAGTGTCAGTAGATATTCAGCAGTGTCAGTAGATATTCAACATATTCAACAGTGTCAGCAAATATTCAGCAGTGTCAGTAGATATTCAACATATTCAACAGTGTCAGTAAATATTCAACATATTCAACAGTGTCAGCAAATATTCAACAGTGTCAGTAAATATTCAACAGTGTCAGTAGATATTCAACATATTCAACAGTGTCAGTAGATATTCAACATATTCAACAGTGTCAGCAAATATTCAACAGTGTCAGTAGATATTCAGCAGTGTCAGTAGATATTCAACATATTCAACAGTGTCAGCAAATATTCAGCAGTGTCAGTAGATATTCAACATATTCAACAGTGTCAGTAAATATTCAACAGTGTCAGTAGATATTCAACAGTGTCAGTAGATACTCAACATATTCAACAGTGTCAGTAAATATTCAACAGTGTCAGTAGATATTCAACATATTCAACAGTGTCAGTAGATATTCAACATATTCAACAGTGTCAGTAAATATTCAACAGTGTCAGTAGATATTCAGCAGTGTCAGTAGATATTCAACATATTCAACAGTGTCAGTAAATATTCAACAGTGTCAGTAGATATTTAACATATTCAACAGTGTCAGTAGATATTCAACAGTGTCAGTAGATATTCAACATATTCAACAGTGTCAGTAGATATTCAACAGTGTCAGTAGATATTCAACATATTCAACAGTGTCAGTAGATATTCAACAGTGTCAGTAGATATTCAGACAGAAATTCTTGCTTCACTGTGTGAACCTGCATCCTGCTGCATGTAAACTCATTACTTTGTATATGAGACCGCCCTCCCCCCCCGACCCCCCCACCACCACCACACCACCCCACCACCACCACCCCTCCATATTGAATGAGCTATTTCTGCACATAAACCGCCAATCACTGCGGTTGCCATGGAAACTGGGGCGGCGCGGCGGCCGTGGTGGAGGATGCTCCGGTCGACGCTCCGGCTCTCCGTCAGCTCGCTGTCTGAGGCGGAGGGAGCAGGCTGCATCTACAGGAGGAGGAGGAGGAGGAGAAGAAGAAGAAGGTAAGATTTATTTTACTTTAAGTTTTAATGAGGAGTTTCTTCATCCATTTTCATCCAGTTTATTTCTGCTGAATATATTTTTGCTGTTCGTTGAGGCCGAGCAGCAGAGGAACCCTGCAGCGTGTTGAAGGTTTCTGTTCAAACCAAACACCTTTAATAAAAACACTGAACAGCAGAATCATTGGAGTTATTACCAGAATTATTATCCGAAGAATTTCCCCTTATCTGCAACTTGCGTTCATGTTAAGGAACGCTGCGTGCTCTGCAGGTTCCCTGGATTTGTTTTCTGGTATTATGGGATGTGAGGTTCAATTATTTCAGTTACTTATTCAATTCAATCTCATTCCTTTTCTCTGTGGCCTTTTGTCTTTATTATTTATTTATTTTATTTAGCCTATATGTTATAATATTATCCCTACCTACCTATTTTATCTTTCTTTCTTTCTTTTTAATGTCATTTTATGAGTTGATAATGTCATCTTACCTAACAAATTATGTATTTTTTGTGTTTATATTGAATTTGCCTTGTGTATGTAATATAAAGCTGTATAAAGTTTCCCTTGCCTTGCCTTAACGTCACATTACACACTTAGTTAGATGCTGATGAAATTGTTAAAGTGATAAATAATCGTTACTCCAGTCCTTCAGACAGATCTCACCGTGTTAAAGATGAGAAAAGCTGTTCTGACAGATTTGCTGGGTGTGACCGTCTGTCATCCAGCTGTCAGTCAGATCAGACCTGCAGAGCTGATGTCTTTCTCTCAGGAGATGAGATGGATAATAAAGTCTGTTTCCCTGAAGCTGGCAGATGAGTTATGATGCTCTGCAGCGCTGAGTGAGGAGCTTATTAAAGGAAAACTCTGTAAAAACAGAGTTACAGAGAGTGATGTAGCCTACTTTGCCGGCTCCATTCAGTAGTTAGTTGTGTTTTTCTTCTTGGTGGATAGCCGGCCAATCGTAGACGAGGTGACGTCACCTCCAGATGTCTCCAGCAGCTCCAGTGGAGTTTGACATGAGAAAATGTTTCAGGATGTAAAACCTCAGCGGTAAACGTCAGGTTTTGGTGTCAGTCCCTCAGGATCAAAGAGCGAGGGCTTCTTTCTAGAGCCGCCATTTTGCACCAAGAGATGTTCAACAGTCATACAGGGAGAGATCCATCAGAGAAGAGGAGAGAGACCAGTTTCTACACCACAGGAGCAGGAGAGAGACCAGAATGCACTGCAGCAGAGAGACAGGCTGGGGTTTGTGTAAAAGGCGATTCCCACTTTTTTTTCGACTGGAGAAACTTTTACTTTGTTGCTCTTAGTATTGCTCTCTCTCTCTCTCCACCTACAGCTGAATACAACCAGTTAATGCTCCTTCTCTGGGGGTTCTCAAAAAGCATTCTGGGAAACGTAGTAAATCGCTAACTGCAGTAGTAGCAGGCGAGGCAGGTTGAGGGAAAGTGGGTTCACCAAAACAGTAAATGGCACTTCATCACTAAATATCTGCTGAATGTGTTGAACATCACAGACTGAAGAGGATCTGAGGGGAATTTTCCTTTAAGAACTCGATGTTAATAATGAAAGTATCTTGTGAGAATATGTTTAATATACTTTTATATCTGATCAGCATCTTGACAGCTAAGATTTAATTCTGATTGCACTGTGTTTCATATATAAGCAGGATTTTAATATTGTGCTTTGTTTCTTTTCCCAGGTTTTACAGGTGTTGTATCTGACTGATAAGAAGAGCGGATGTTTCAGCGCCAGCTGCTTGTAGACAGAAGAGTTAAAATGCCTCCTGTCATATCCTGGTAATGTAAACACCATTAAGCTTTACCGTGGAAACTGAACCATGGCGACAGAGGAAGGCGAGGATGGACAGTGTGCAGAGAAAGTGGGATTAAAGAGGAAGCTGACTGGTCCGCCGAGGCTGCTGCTGGGAAAAACAAAGACGGAGAACAGATGTGAGGCTCGGTCCAAAAGAAACAAGACGGAAACCACCAGCGACGCCACAGGAACCGACTCCCCCCCGAAGCATTCAGACGCTGTGGTGGAAGAGCAGGAAGCAGCCGGCGCCACCTCGCCCAGCCCGACAGAAACCCCAAAGATGGACGAAGAGGTTTCATCTGAAATACCCACAGTGCCCTGCAGGGGGCGCTGCGGTCCAGAGGGGGAAGACACCAGCGAGGAAGATGATGCCAGAAACAGGAGGGCGAACAAACGCGGCTGGTGGAGAATTTTCTCTCCTGCCGTCATTTGCGTTAGGAGACAAAAGACGGAAGTCGAGAAAAGTTCGTCTGGAGGAGCTTCAGCCGAACTGCGAGCCGACCGGTCGGCTCCAGCAGAGGGGGCGGAGTCCGCTTTGATGAGTAATGTGCAAGTCGCCCCCAACGATGAAAAGGTCACAAAAGGGAAGAGAAGGTTTACCGTTCGGACATGGCCGATGTTCAAAAGGTTCTTGACTTCTTCAGCCGACGCTCAGCGCGGGGGGGAGCGGCGGCGGCGGCGAGGTGCAGAGGAAGGAGACCGGAAACCGACGCTCTCCCTGAGGAGGAAACTGCAGAGGTTCCTGAGCCGAGGGGGGAGGGAACCGCCGAGCCTCGCTCAGGAGAACATGGAGGTCAGAGGAGACGAGTCTGTCGCTCAGACGGATGAGCTTCCCGAAGACTTGACCGACGGTCCGGGCCGGCGGTCAGAAGTCGTGACGGTCACCGCTGAGATGAGCGGCCAGCTGCCTGAAGGAAGAGAAACAGCCGCATCAGAGACGACACGCCAAGACGAATCCCCGAACCTCGAAACAACAGAAGAACAACAGATACTGGAGATATTTATCGAAGAGGATTTGACGGACACTGCAAACGGATCGGAGACGATCCAACCGGACAGCTTGGCGGAAACAGAAGGTGGCATCGCTTGTGCCGCTGGAAAAGACGTTCCAGTCGATCTCACCGCAGACACTAACGAGGTTCCTACTGATGATGTAAACGAGGTCGCGTCTTCTGAGGTTATCGAGTCGGATACTGAGATCCATAACGCTATCGAGTCAGATACTGAGATCCATAACGCTGTCAGTGTTGCCACGGACGCCAACGACCAGCTTTCAATCCAGATCCTTTCATCTGAGGAGGCTCCAGATGCTCCGACAGCAGGAACTACCTCACAAACCGACCGGATGGACGGACTCACCATCTTCCCAAACAGCTTCAGTGAGAACCCGCGGTTCCAGGTGGATCCTCCGGAGCCAGACGGCGTCAGTCAGGAGGAGGACTGCTGGGAGGTGAGTTCCTCCACGGAGAACCACCTCTTCCTCCACGTCGGTCCCGCAGAAACCCAGCTGGTCCAGACGGCTCGCTCTCTGGTCCAGGCCGCCATGAACGCCGCCATACAGCAGCTGAGCAGAGAGCAGCAGAGCGTCGCCGGCAGCGTCCACCGAGAGCTGCAGGGCTGCCGAGATCATGCCTGACTCCTGATGCCTGACACCTGAAACCAGAAACCAGAAACCAGAGACCAGAAACCAGAAACCAGACTCCTGAAACCAGAAACCAGACTCCTGAAACCTGAAACCTGACTCCTGAAACCTGACACCTGAAACCTGACACCTGAAACTTGACACCTGACACCTGACACCTGAAACTTGACACCTGAAACTTGACACCTGACTTCTGACACCTGACACCTGACACCTGAAACTTGACACCTGACACCTGACACCTGACACCTGACACCTGAAACTTGACACCTGACACCTGACACCTGACACCTGAAACTTGACACCTGAAACTTGACACCTGACTTCTGACACCTGACACCTGAAACTTGACACCTGACTTCTCACACCTGACACCTGAAACCTGACACCTGACTTCTGACACCTGACACCTGACTTCTGACACCTGACACCTGAAACTTGACACCTGACTTCTGACACCTGACACCTGAAACTTGACACCTGACTTCTGACACCTGACACCTGACTTCTGACACCTGACTTCTGACACCTGACACCTGAAACTTGACACCTGACTTCTCACACCTGACACCTGAAACTTGACACCTGACTTCTCACACCTGACACCTGAAACTTGACACCTGAAACTTGACACCTGACTTCTGACACCTGACACCTGAAACTTGACACCTGACTTCTCACACCTGACACCTGAAACCTGACACCTGAAACTTGACACCTGACACATGACTTCTGACACCTGACTTCTGACACCTGACACCTGAAACTTGACACCTGACTTCTGACACCTGACACCTGAAACTTGACACCTGACTTCTGACACCTGACACCTGAAACTTGACACCTGACTTCTGACACCTGAAACTTGACACCTGACTTCTGACACCTGACACCTGAAACTTGACACCTGACTTCTGACACCTGACACCTGAAACTTGACACCTGACTTCTGACACCTGAAACTTGACACCTGACACCTGAAACTTGACACCTGACTTCTGACACCTGACACCTGAAACTTGACACCTGACACCTGAAACTTGACACCTGACTTCTGACACCTGACACCTGAAACTTGACACCTGACTTCTGACACCTGAAACTTGACACCTGACACCTGAAACTTGACACCTGACTTCTGACACCTGACACCTGAAACCTGACTTCTGACACCTGAAACTTGATGCCTTGACGTTCACAACACAGCAAACTTCAGAGCAGCTGGAGGACTGTATGTGTATTATACCTTTGTAAAGACGACTTGGTTAAAAGTAATTTTCTTTTTCAACAAACCAAACTGCTGCTGTTTGTAACTATTTTTTACACTGTGCTGTGCTGTCTTTTACAAACTGGGAAGTATTGAAATCTAACCCACTTTGTAACTTTCCACTTTGTAGGAAATTTACATTAAATGTCCAGTGAGTATCTGTGAGTTGACAGTATTATAAAACATGTTTTCAGTGTAGCACAAGTTCTTTTTATCAGTGGAAGTTTATGTAATGTACGGTAATTGAAATGTGGTAAATATTTAAAGTAAAAAGAGCTTTTGATTTTCATAATGCCGTATAAATATACTGAAGTGAAGAACTAACTATCTGTCCTGTTACATTGCTTTTTGAATGTGTGACAGTCTGAAATGGGAAATAAACTATTTTACATTTGCATTTTACATTTTGGCATTTAGCTAGTGCTGTTAATCCAGACAGACTACGACAGGTTGGGGTTTGACTTTTTATAGACTTGCTCTTACTATCAGTGTCTCTCTCCACCAACTGCACATGTAAAACCCACAGCTGAATACAACAGGTTCACTTCTCTGGTTGTCAAAAGGCATTCTGGGACAATCACTAACTGCAGTAGAAGCAGACGAGGCAGGTTGAGGGAAAGTTCACCAAAACAGTAAATGACAGTTCATCACTAAATAACTGCTGAATGTGTTGAACATCACAGACTGATGAGATCTGACAGTGGAAGAGTTTGTTTTTCAGCATTGTGTGACATTAAATCTATCAAAACACCCGGGTAGTGAAGGGTTTAAACATAATTTTTTTTTTATTCTGCATTGGCAGAGAAAATTAGCTACTGGCAGAAAGATTTATTTTGGAGGGGAAAATCAAGACACCTGGAAGTCGTATCTTGCCTTTTCTTGTTTCCAAGCAGAAAGTGGAAGCAAGCCTCATGTTGTTTTCTCTGCTGTTTTGAATTGAATGGGAGTGAATGAGCCTGAGAGGTTTGGAAACACTGATTTAAAAATATCTTTAAATCAGTGATGCAGCAGGTGAAAACAGAGAGAATTAACAAGATTAAATTAAAGAGATGGAAAATGTAAAAAAATGAACAACAAAACAAAATTCACGCTATAATTGTCCTTCATGGTCTGTTCATAATCAAGTTTATTCACATTCCCATGATGATTAAAATAATAATAAAATTAATAATACTAACATTATTTTTATAGCAGCATGCATGCATAGAATGCAACTCCAAAATAAATGGATTAAAGCAGTTACAAGCAAAAGCAAAACAGAAATTAAAAAAGTAATTTGTCTAGCAAACGGCATTTAAAAAAAAAGAAAGAAAGAAAGATAAAAATAGGTAAGGATAATAATAGAAAATAGAAATATTCATATTTAAAGGATACTTTAAAGGTGTTTCCCAGCTTCCTCTGTTTCTGCACACAGTCAGCATAGTTCAGATCTCAGCGCTCGTTTTCCTCCTTCGTTTACGGAAGCAGAGAACGGCCGTGCTTGCAAATATTTTTTTTAATGCCGTTATCTGGAGATCACGAGTTAATTATCTCGTGATCTCGAGAAAACGAGCTTTGTTATCTCGAGATAACGAGATAATCAACCCGTTATCACGAGAAAACAAAATGTTGTTTCCTCTTATTACTTATAATGTTCATCAGAGATCAGGAGCCATGCAGCATGCAGAGATGGAGTCTGGACAACTGTAGCAACTGATTTAAGATGAACATGTCAGATCAATGAGTTTCCATTACTGATCAACACATCAGACTGGACTTCAGTCAAGGTCTGACAGGCAGAAACTGCATTGTGTCTTTCTGTTAGAGAAAACATTCAGATCAGTCATTTTCTCGTGATTATCTACTTATCTCGAGAAATCTGCCTTTTGTTTTCTCGAGACAACGAGATAAATTAACCCGTTATCTCGAGAAAACAAAATAATTAACTCGTGATCTCGATGTAACGGCATTAAAAAAATAATTGCAAGCACGGCCGTTCTTGGCTTCCGTATTCGTTCTTGGTCGCTATGAAAAACAAACTTTATGGAGAAAACTTTCTGTTTTCTCCTCATTTCACTGATCTGAGTCGAGTGTTTTCATCTCCGCTCCGCCTCCCGTCAGTCAGCTGACAGGAAATAATCCTCAGAAACTCTTTACTGTCTCATCCATCACCTTTTATTTAGCAGGGACAGCAGCTCAGTTCAAGCTAGGTTTGACACCGGAGAGTTTGCATTTTAAAAAAACGACAAAAAATCTAATTCCATACATCATGCATTGTAAAGTGTTTGGGAGAAATGTAAACTAGACGTAAACAGAAGTAAATGAGCTGTGAGTCTAAATGTCACGGCTGTTTTGTTCGTCCGGTCGGTCGAACTTCAAACTGGATGAATTCTCTGTTCTTTGCGTCAGACGATCTAATGAAGCAGATGCACATCGCATGTTCTCATCTTAAGGCCGCGGTTATTTTTAATGGTGTGAAAATGAACCTCGGCAGGTTTTGTTTCTATAGCAATAGAAGTCTTGGGTTTAAAAATACAGATCTCTGCCTCGGCAACAGCAGGCAGACGGCAGCTGGTCCTCCAGCCTGGACAGGTGAGCAACAAGCTGCCAGACAACTGACAATATGCACTTTATTTTTTAATGTGCAGTTTTGTTTTTTTTTACCTTTATTTATCCATTTGTAGTTCCACGGAGTTCAAAGATCTAATATCCAAGAAAGACCAACAGACAGACAGAAAAAGAAATTTAATAAGTAATAAACAATGAAGAAGAAGTAGAAGAAGAAGAAGAAGAAGAAGAAGCAGAATGTGAAGACTCCTCAAAATACTGGCTCCTGATTGGCTGACAGCAGCGGCTCCTCTAATTCAAATGAGGTAAACCTGCTGTGTGGAGGCTTCCCAGTTCAGATGCTGCAAACTGGACCCTGATTGGACGGATTTCAGTCATTCTTTCGTGAGGGAGCCAATCAGGAGCGAGTCCAGCTGTGATGCGTTTCCTGGAGTTAGACTGACAGTGACTGGAATCAAGGAGATCGAGTTTTGAAAATGAAATAACTTTAAATTTAACCTCGCAAATATTTTCGCAGTGTGTTCATTAAACATCTTTGATCAGATCTGGATAGAAACAGAGGAAATGTAATTCCTGCACCACGGAACCTTTAAACCAAAAGTCGGTCCAGATCTTCATCATGAAGCAGTTTATTTCCGTCTCTGTCCCAGATTGAGGCTGAACGTGTCGCTGCGTCTCCTGGCCATCTGCCTCGCTTAATATTTAGATGATGAACTGCAGATGGATGAATAATTCATCCTGCAGGCTGGATCTCTGCTCCCTCTTCATGCTTTTCAAAACTTTAAATATGGATCAGAATCATAAAGATTTTCTAATCCCCTTTTCCTGCAATCCAGGATCAAACTGATCTTCCTGATTTTGAGTCGGTTTTAAAAAATCAAAATTGTACAATTGGTAGTGACTTTCTTTTTGTCTTTATTATTTGATCTAATTTCTGAAAATCATTTTCTGTTTCCTTTGTTTAATTTTAGAGACCCCCGTAAAGATCAATTTTAGCCTCTTTAGGGGCATCCAGGATCAGCTGAACCATCGTTTCAAAGCAGAGTGACTTGACAAGCTGCAGTGTTTCTTACAGTCGTTACAACATGATTTATATTCTCTCCTAGTGAAGTGACTCTACTGGTAAATCAGTTCTGGAGTCATTTCCCTAAGACCGGTTATGTGACACATCCATTCTGTAGTTCTTTTTAAACTACAGTTCCCAGTGTGGTCACTCAGTTTCCCAGCATGCCCTTGGTCATGTCAATGCTTAGTTCTGTGGTGACATCTGGTGGACAAAAGGTGGTGCTGCAGCTAAAGGAATTTCATGCAATTTTGAAGAGTCAGTGCTGCAACGAACTGAAGAGAAAATACTGTAAACATGGACAAATAAAGTCACTTCCCAGTCAAGTAAACAGGAGTGGATCTGACACTGGTAGAAGTACTGATACTTTGCTGAAATTTGACTTGAGTAGAAATAAAATTACCGTTGTAAAGTTCTACTGAAGTAAAAGTAAAACGCAGCTCATTTGAAATGTATTCAGAGTAAAAGTTACTGAGTCACTTAAAGGTCTAATATGGATTGTGTGGATTTAGTTGGCGACCGTGCGTTTTGATTCTCGCTCATTATCATTTTTGTAAGAAATAACAGACTAACAAAGAGTTTTTTTCAAAGCGGTTGAGCGGTTGTCGTTGTTTATTACCGGAGAGTTTTCCCTACCTGTAGCCGCCGGGCCGCGGCGTCTCACGTTTCACTCTGGAAACGGTTAGCCAATGGGAACGGAGGGGTCGTTAATATTAATGAGCCTTAAAGACACGGAGAAAGAAACGGCCTGTTCTTGGTAAGGCTCAGAGAGATGCTGGAAAATGAACGTGGAGAAATGGATTGAGAGTGTTTTTGGTTCATGACACCACACACACAGCTTTGACTGGACAGAAAGACACTAAATAAAACTCTGGACAGTGGAGAATATGGAGCTTTAAAAAAGTCTGTTACATAATGATCTTTCCCATTAAATGCAAAAAGGATGGAGAGTTCAAATCTACAAATACTTCAAAAAGTACCGGTACAGAAAAAAGTTACAGTTACAGTAACGAGAGTAAATGTAATCCATTACTTGCAGCTTTGTGAGTATATTCAGTGTTTCACAGGAGCAGAAGAATGAAGCCGATCCGCTTGTGGAAAAAGACATTTATTTACAAAACATACTGCGTTCCATCGATGGAAAAAGAGACATCTATGTACAAAACGGTTCATCGTCACAATCATCTTTTTTTCTACAGTGCAACACAAGATGGACACGCCACACGACGTCACATGACTGAAACACGGCGACAGGCGGGACTGAGGGAGCGGCTGCTGACACTCATACATTCTCTGATCCGCTACCACACATATCCAGTAAAAGTGGTATTTTTTTTCAGATAAAATCTTTTATCAAAAAGACGCTGGTTGCGAGCCGACACGATGCTGCTGTCCGCTGACCGGAGTTTGATATCGAGGAGATTTCCTGAACCGAAGGGAAGAGCGGATACAAAAACCTGACTTTTGTATTCAAATGATTTTCTGTCGTAGATTAAAATGTGTTCAGTTGAGGATTCAGCACAAAACAAATCCTCTGGGCCAATAGAAACAGACTGTAACCAATCAGTCTGACAGGGGTCCCCAGCAAATTGATGAATTGTTAAACTTCAGCATTATTTAATTTAAAAGAAGTGAACACAGTTAGAGCAGTGATTCTCAACCTTTTTCATACAATGGACCCTAATTTATTCCACATTAGAGCCACGGATCCCCATTTGACTAGATTTTGTCTCTCCGACCCAAATCTGAGAATATTTTTATTGTCAGATATGATTTTGTCCAGAATTCCATGACTATTCACATTGTAGGTAGAGAGATAACAGAGAAACTATGATGATGAAAATAGTCTTTTCTTCTACATTCTCTAATTGTGTTAACTGCTTGTAAATTCAATAATGCTGAAATTTAACAATTCATCAGGTTGCTGGGGACCCCCTGAAACCCCCTCAAGGACCCCTGGTGGTCCCCGGACCCCACGTTGAGCGTCCTCAGATGACTCTCAGCTCTCAGCAGCAGCCACATCCTGCTCCGTCTGCCTGAGGCTTCGTCACTCCGCTCCACCAGCCGCCATCAGGACTTTTCACCTCTGAGCACCGGCCTGACCACGCCGCCTCACCGCTTCCTGCCCGACCTTCACTCAGATCGTCTGTTTGAAGGGGAAGTGATGCGGCCGGCTGGAGGCGACCGGGACGAGAGCCGGGTCTGATGTGACAGAAGCAACGGAAAGGAAAACCACCAAGGCACTGCTTTAGTCTTTTGGGTTCTTTGATGTTCCTCTAAGACTCTGTATCACGCTTAGACCTGGACCATCACTCTGCCTTATCATCTTTCAGTGAATCATATGGTGATGATCTGGTGATTTCATGACACATAATTCTGCCGTCTGAACTGATGAGATCAAGCACATTTTATTTAAAAACTCGGACAAAATGAGGTATGAAACATTTTAAAGAATATTATTTGAAAATTTCAAATTTCAGTTTTGTTTGACATCACACCTAACTTTACCACACATTAATTTGATTGACATGAGATTTTGAATACGTGAGTTGTATCGTGATATATATCAATATCGAAAAAATGATTATCGTGATACTGATTTCAACCATATCATCCAGCCCTAATCACACTTCTTCACTTATTCTGATTAGGAGGTCAAACATCATTTGACCCAGTCAGGCCTCCATAGATTCTCCACAGAGTCCCAGAATGTGCAACAGACACGACCAGAGTTACACCGATGTCTCGCTTTCCCCAAATATCAAGCTCATATCAGCTACTGGAAGGAGTGAAAGGCCGATGGAAAAATCACTTCCAACAAGTTGATCCTCTTCAGGGAGGGGGAGGGGGGGGCAGGAAGCAACGGGGCTGATGGGAAATGTAGTCTTAATGTGGAGAAACACTAGAACTAACAATACTACTGGAGTGAGATGGAGGCTCTCATTGGTTACAGTCATTAATCCATGGTAGGAATATTCATTTGATAATGATGATTAAAAGTGACACATGTAGCAATTTCAATATGGGTTTCAATGGAGAGTTTTAGTGTCCCAAGGCTTCTCCAGCCTGTCAAGAGGAAACACAGAATACTATGTTTTTTTTTAATTCTTTGATATGAAAATGAATGTGAGATACTAAATATTGGCACAAAATACTGGCCATCGTATTGTCCTTGTAAAACCCACACTGGTCAAACCCTCGGCCGCTGGATTCAGACCTTCACTCCTCCTCAGCTGCTGTAACAGAATCCACAGAGAAAACTTTCACTGAAAAGAAACGTCGCTCTGCTCCAGAGCTTCTCGCCCTCCTGCAGCCCACAACCCAAAACAAGCAGCTCAGTCTGTTTGTCGGCATAACAGTGCAGAATGGTGACTTTTGACACCAAACAATGATTTTTTTTCCCTTTGCAAGCTATTTTACTTGATTAATTGGAAGAGGCCTAGAGGCCTATTGTTTCACAAGAACAAGGCATTCATCAGCAAGATTCAACACGACAATGACAATAAAGTGAAAATTAGAAATCTATTTTTTTTGACATTCCATAAATCCACCAGCGTCCCGAACCCCCAGGTTGAGAACCATGGCTCTACACTGAATTCTCACATGACTGATTTAAAAAGTACACACACACACACACACACACACACACCTACACTGGTACAACAACACAGGATATCAGCTACCAGCAGAGAGAGGGATGGCAGAAATAAAGGGAGGTGTAGAATCAGTATGAGCAACAACACTACAGAGACGAAAGCTGAAGGAATCAACTGTAACAGATACGTAGTCTGGCAAACCTCAAAAAGGTCAGTCGAGTTTGATTCCAGGGAACTATTATGTGGTAAAACTGGTTGTATTATTACCAGCAGACAAAACCGCCAGTATGATCAATCACACTAACTAGGTTGTCTTGGAGTAAATCCATAAATTATACCATAGTTGATGTGTTTGGGTATAAAAGGCATGGGAGCGATCACTCCACAGGAACGCCGTCCACGCTCTCCTGGGAAATCTCTGAGTCTAGGGAGTAGCAGGAGCTCCCGTTGTCCTGAGTGTCTCTGTTGGCCTCCTCCGCCAGCGCCGCGACCCCGGCTGAGGCCACGCCTCCCGCTACTCCTCCCACCCCCCCCCCGCCCTCCGGAGGCCCTTCGCAGAAGTGTGCGGAGGCGTGGAGCAGCTGGCTGCAGAGCCGGTTGTAGCGGTGGTACCGTGACGGTTTGCCGGTGTGGGTGTACATGTGTTCCTGCAGCTGGCTCTTGTGGGAGAAGCGCAGGCTGCAGACGGCGCAGGCGATCTTACGTTTCCGCGAGTGCAGGATGGCGGCGGTCGGGCTCGTTCCCCCTCCTCCTCCTCCTCCTCCTCCTCTGCTCCTCCTCAGCTCGGCGGCCAGCTGGTTGGCGAGCGCCTGGCTCTGTCGGAGAGCCTCCTCCAGACATCCTGCATCCAGCTGCTCCTGGGAGCCCTGCTGGCCCTCCTCCCCCCCGGCCTCCAGCTCGCCGCCCTGGGACAGCCCCTCCATCAGCCCGCTGGGGTCGAGGGCGTGGCTGAACAGATGCTCCCGCAGCCCCTCGGGGGAGGAACAGCGCTCGCCGCAGCGGGGGCACAGCAGGGCCAGGGGGCTGTCCTTGAACAGGAGGCCTTGGCAGGGGCTGCTTCCCTGGGCGGGAGAGGGCGAACCGACCCCCTGGCCCTCCTCTCCCTCCCCGTCCTCCCCCTCCTCCTCCTCTACTCGCTCCTGCTTGATGCGGGTCGAGATGTCCGAGTCGTCCCCGGACGCTACGGAGGAGACGTTGCGGAGCGCCGACGCCTGCCGGTCGGACGGGACGCCCTCCAGCCCCACGGCCAGGGAGAGCTGAGCGTGGGACCGCCCCACTCGGCTGGACGAGCGGCTGTCCTCCGGCGCTCCTCGGGACACCGAGGTGCTCTTAGGGACGCCGGGCCCGTCCTTGTTGGCCAGCTGGGAGGAGATCTGGATGCCGTACAGGTTGGACATGCGGACCACGTCGGCGGCGGTGTCGGCCGTGCCCTCGCCAGGCTTGCGGCAGAGCTGGTAGGCGTGGAGGAACTTGATGCCGTCCTGCAGGCGACTCTGGTCCACCGGCTGCTTAGGACACATGCCGGTGTACATGATGTGCAGCAGGTAGCTGAAGACGTCTGGCTGGATGTCTGTGGGCTGGATCTTAATGCACTCACTGTGGGATAAAACAGGGAGATGAATGATTAAAGAGAGACTGTGATAAAAAGGACTGAAGCCTACTAATAAAGGTTACTAATTTTCTAGGTACCTTGCCTTTGTAAACTTGACAAATGTACATTCTGAATAGAGCTGGGTATCATAAACATTTAGATGACCTGTTAGACCTTAGTGCTGCTATTGACACTGTTGATCACAGCATTCTGTTCAGTCGCTTAGAAAGTTTGGTCGGGCTCATCGACATGCGTCTGAATTTATTTAAATCATATCTTACTGATAGAAAATGTTCTGTTTTGTGCCCGGGCACATCTCAACTGTGGTGTTCCCCAAGGATCGATCCTGGGCCCCTTGCTTTTTTTCCGTTTAGTTGCTCTCTCTAGATGACATCATTCACAAACACATCAGTTGTCATTGCTATGCAGATGACACCCAACTTTATGTTCCCACAAAGCCAGCTAACTCAATTAGCCAAAATAGACTTAAGGATTGTGCTGGATGTCCCAAAACGTCGTCCGACTGCCCAGGACCAGGAGGAGGGACCACCCTGCATTCTAGCTTCCCTGCGCTGGTTTCCTGTCCCGATTATGAAATCTGGGAAGGGAATCTGGATCGTCCCCGGTCCGTCCATCTGTCACGCACAGTCTCTCAGACACCACTGATCTGATTTTGACAAAACTTGGGGAAAAGATGCATCTCATGATGCATTCAAGCTGACACTGCTGGCCCAAGATGTAACTCAATTTAAACACCAAATAAGGAGACACATTTGTTACTGATTGGTCCAGATGGGCGGGACAACATATTTACTGTTGCCTTGTTTTAGGCTTGATTTTAAGATCTTACTGCTAGTTTTGAAGTCACAATGAAACCACATTTTGAGAGCACCATTTAGTTAGTAAGAGTAGAGGTTAAATAACCTGGACTGGTGGATGAAGATCATCTTGAAGTAGTTGGAGAAGGCGGCCAGGACGGCTCGGTGGGCTTTGAAGTAGACGTTACCAATAGCAACGGTGCAATCACACAGGAAGCCAAACTCTCTCTGGATGTTGAGCTGCTGCAGGAGGAAGAGGCTGTGACCCGACACGTCCATGACGCCTCCTTCACACCTAACACACACACACACACACACACACACACAATAGAAGGACTTCAGGTGACATAACAACCTCTGGCGGCCATCTTGGAGGTCCTCAGCTCTTTGAACAGCTGACTGTGTTTCTGTCTCAACAGAATTGAACAGACGGTTAATTTCTGTCTGTTTCTGTCTGAACTGATCATTTCATCACTGATCCATCTGATTGATTTAGTGTTTAGATAATGTCAGCTTGTTAGCTAGCTAACCATAGCATCTGGTCAGCTAACCATCACTGTCTTGTTGTTAACACATCTGATTAGCACACTAGCTAACGTAGCTAGTAGCAGCTAGCGTTAGCGTGTTCACATTAACATCAGTGTGTTTGCCGGCTAGTTAGCTAGCTAACAGTTTGTTCAGGTTAACTGAGCTGACTCTTCTCAAGCTCCAACTCTTCATGTTTTGGAGTAGAGACTAGGGCTAAAGACAAGACAGTTTACTGTGTCACAGTAACCTACATTTGGAAACAAATCCACCTTATCACACTATTCACTTTTACTGAGAACGTTACTGAATGGATCTACAGCCACACCACAACAAGCTGACTCAGCTGCTCTCTGCTGACAGCTGCTTCACACACATTTACACTTTATTCACTAACACACAGTTCACACTGTTCCTCCATCATGGAGACAGGCTGGATGGAGCAGACTGGTGAGGAAACTGAAAAGACTCTAACACAATGAAAAGAGGTTTCTATTTTCAAGAAAGAATATAATGGAATAGAATAAAAGAGAATATAAAAGAGAAGAATAGAATGGAATGGAATAGAATAGAATAGAATAGAATATAGTAGAGTAAGGCTTCTTAAAATTGTTGAGACCTATAAAAAAATACAGCTAAAATGTACATCTTGTCAAATGGCGTCTCACTAAACCAGGGGATGAAAACACATTCTGCAGCATTTTCCAGTTATTTTCCATCAGCAAATCTGAATACAACTGTAAAGTATAAAAGGTTTGACTTCCCCCCCCCAAAAAAAACTCTTTCTCATCCTCAGACAGGAGCTTTGACCTGAAACACTGTTAACTGTTATATCATGTTATATTGTGTTATAGCATGTTATATCATGTTATATCGTGTTATATCGTGTTATATCGTGTTATAGCATGTTATATCATGTCATATCATGTCATATCGTGTTATAGCATGTTATAGCATGTTATATCATGTTATAGCATGTTATATCATGTTATAGCATGTTATAGCATGTTATATCGTGTTATATCATGTTATAGCATGTTATAGCATGTTATATCATGTTATAGCATGTTATATCATGTTATAGCATGTTATAGCGTGTTATATCATGTTATAGCGTGTTATATCATGTTATAGCATGTTACAGGAATATAGCATAACAGCAGGAATAATGATCATCTCCATCATCTCCTGTCTGACAGAAGTCTTCTTGGTACAGAAGTGAATGATATATTTGATCTATTCATGTTCACATGAAATCTTATGTCAGCTTGAGTCAATGATGTTTGACCTTTGAAAAAAAACATTGTTCCTCCTGTTGACCTGTGCGGGTCAGTGTGGATCAGCTGGAATAAAGAATAATGACTTCATCATCATCATCATCTTCATCATCATCTTCACCTTACAGAAGTATTCTGTGTGTGTTAGTTCAGTCGCACCTCAGGCTCTGATTTCTGTTCAAATGAAATCTACTGAGGATCTCTGCTTCAGCTGGACAGACAGTCTGACAGACAGCTTCAGGTCCAGGTCCTGGTTCAGGTCCAGGTCCTGGTCCAGGTCCAGGTCCTGGTCCAGGTCCAGGTCCAGGTCCAGGTTCAGGTTCAGGTTCAGACGGTCTCAGTCTGAACCTTGTGTGTGTTTCAGATGCTGACAGACTGAAGGTCACCTGCCAGTCAGCAGCAGACTGAGGTGAAGCTGCAGCGCTGCATGACACCTGCTGACATGCTGCTGTTTAATACCCCCCCCCCCCCCACACACACACACACACACACACACACACACACACACACACACACACACCCCGCACCCCCTCTCCCCCCAAGAGTCAACTTCAAAGCAGCAGAGGAATAAACCACAGACCGTGATGGATGGGAGGAGGGGGGGGGACAAAGACCAAAGACCCGGCCGGCAGCGGCTCTCTACCGGCTGGAATAATAAACAAACCGGAGGAGATCTGTATAATGAACAAAGCTCCGTGCGTGCGCGTGCAGCCGGTCGGACCTGCGCGTGTCACGACCGTCAGCTTCCAGCCGCCTGTCTGTCTGTCTGTCTGTCTGTCTGTCTGTCTGTCTGTCTGTCTGCTCATCCACCGGATCAAGTGTTTCATCCACATTCTGCAACATGCATGTCCGAAACACCCCCCCTCCACACACACACACACACACGCGCACACACACACACACACACACACACACACACACACACACACTCACAGACACACACACACACACACACAGACATAGCCCCCCCACACACACACACACACACGCACTGCCCCCCCCCCCCCCCTCCCCCCTGCAGTCTGGACAGGAAACCGGTTTGTTAATCGGAATCTTACCGCCGATCCGCCAGCTTCAGCTTTATGTTTTGTAGCCTATTTGTTGCTGCAGAGCTGTTCTCGCACGATCCCGCACGACTTCCCGCGAGATCCTAAAACGGTGGTCACGTGACTCTACTCTACTACCCCGCATTGTGTGGATACCCAGGTGTGCTGCGTGTGTGTGTGTGTGTGTGTGTGTTGTAACATCATCTCAACAGGTTTAGTCTTATCTGCTGAACATAATGTGTTATTAATGTGTTATTAATGTGATATTATTGTGTTATAACACCAGTCTGTCTCACCCAGCGGCAGATTTCAGTTTGATGTTTTGAACCTTTATTGCTCCTCCCTGCTTCACATTCACTCTGCTGAGGGGCGGAATCAAAGATAATCTATTAAGAAGACACGTCACTCTGCCTACTTGCCTACCTTCCAGTCTGTAGAAATGGGTGTGAGCTAGCTAGCCTGTTGCCATAGCGACCGACCCGGTACAGACCTGAAGCCAAAACTACTAAACACATTTTTAACCTCGATGTTAAAACTACAATCTGCAACTTTTCTCCCTGAGACAGGAAGTGTATTGTGTATTAGCCCCGCCCCCTCCCCTCCAGCTGGTCAAGTTCCCGCCCCAACACCTGTCACTACGGAAGCATAATGCATTCACTTGAGAAAAAAAGATTGCCCTGTTTTTCTGAATTAACGAGATTATTCTCTCAGAATTCTGAGAAAAAATAATTATAAAAAAATATATATATATATTAATAAAAAATAATTATGCTCTGTTTTTCTGAGATAATTATCTTGTTAATTCAGAAAAACAGCATTTAAAAAAAAATAATTCTGCTGTTTTTCTGAATTAACAAGATAATTATCTCAGAATAACAGAGCAGATTTTTTTTTCCATGAAAACTTTTCTCAGAATTCTGAGATAATTATCTTGTTAATTCAGAAAAACAGGGCAATTTTTTTTTCTCAAGTGAATGCATTACGCTTCCGTATGTCACTCATCTTGACTTGCTGCCTGATGAACTGGGATAATCAAGAAATGCTAGCATGCTAACCTGGCTAGCATGCTAACCTGGCTAGCATGCCTCGTCTCCTGCTGTTTCTTTTCTTCCTGCTTTCCTTTTTTCTGTGGAATATATCCCATTGATTTACTTTAATGTTATTATAACTTGTTGAAAATGTTGCAAAGTGCAGCTTTAACGTTTCATACGCTCCAGAGTGTTAGCATAGCATCAGAAAGGCGTTGACGTGGCAGGAAGGCTGCGCCCGCAAAGTGCGGTACGAGAGCGAAACCCTGTTCAGGTTCTATGAGCAAAACAGTAAATCAACATTTTCTGTTTTCGGTTGTTTTTTCTGTGTTCTAATAATTTATGTGAAATGTAGCCTATATGGTGTTTTTCTTGAAATCTCAAAATGCAACACGACTCCTGTCTTGAACGGACGTTTGAGTGGAAGTTTGCTAGCTTGTTAGCATTTTGTGACTTCAGAAAATAAACATTTGAATGAGAATGCAGTTTTTTGATAACCGAAAAGGTAACGACAAATTATTTACACCATACACATCTCACATAAATTCATATAAATTATAACACAGAAAAAGCAACCACAGAAAATGTAGATTTGTTGTTTTGCCCATAGAGACAGATCAGGGCAGATCACTTGTAATGCACTTTGTGGGCGTGGCCTGTTTGAATCGTCACGCCCATTCTGATCCATGGGAACTGATAATAATAATAATAATAAACTTCATTTATATAGCACTTTTTTTAACAATGTTACAAAGTGCTTCACAAAAGGATAAAATACAATAAAACAATAATAATACAATATAAGTGAGTAAAATGAAATAATAAAAAAAAAATAAAATAAAATAATGATGATGATCATAATGATGGCGACCTTTGTGTGATAAGTGACGTTCTTTTAACCAATCGTGTGTTTTGTTAACATCTGAAGGCACAGGTAAAACTTTATGGTAATTGGTTATCTAATGCCAAACCAGATAAAGAACAAAACATGCTCTCTGTGCTCTGCCTGACTAGATCCTTGCTTGTGTTGTATTAAAATCTCATGTGTACGTCGCTTTGGATGAAAGCGTCTGCCAAATGGGAAATTGTAATTGTAATTTGTAAAATCATTATTTTCATATGTAGACTGAGCAGGACAGAAATGAACTGATGGGCTGTACTGCGGTCAGCTGGCTCCAACAGAGTGAGACCTCTTCACTTCTCTCCCCTCTCTGGTCGGATCTAGCAGGAGGCAGCCTCAGCTCAGCAGGGTCAAGCTAGACAGAATAAACGGTACTTCCTGTTGTCATTTTCAAAATAAAACCGCCCTTGGCGACCATAGTCACAACATCACCTTTTAACGTGTCTCTTTTACAGCTGTAGCTTCACTTCGTATTTAATGTGATGATTCCACTGAGTGTGTTTGATTCAATTCTGGTTGTTCGAAACATTTTTTTCAAAAGATTGGTGATGTAACCCAATGGCAAAGCTATGGAAGCCGAGAACGGCCGTGCTTGCAATCATTTTTTTTATGCCGTTATCTCGAGATCATGAGTTAATTATTTCGTTATCTCAAGAAAACAAAGCTTGTTTTCTCGAGATAACGGGTTAATTTATCACAAGAAAACGACTTTCGATGCATGCTGGCATGGCACTCCTGATCTCTGATAAACATAAGTAGGAAACAACATTTTGTTTTCTCGTGATAACAGGTTGATTATCTCGTGATCTCGAGATAACAAAGCTTGTTATCTCGAGATCACAAGATAATTAACTTGTGATCTCGAGATAACAGCATTAAAAAAAAAAATTGCAAGCACGGCTTCCGTACAAAGCATCTATGGGTAAAAAAAAACATTCAAACATGCAGTATGCTTATAAATAAGGCTTTTATTTTGAAGGAATTTACTTCATGTACGTTTGTATGCATGAATGCATTTCAAAGTTTATTTAATCTTATTTTGAAGGATCGCATTTTGACCGGAAGTCCCGTTTTTTTTCTTCTTCTATCCGCCTTGACGGAGCGGCTGTGCGGAAGTTCTTTCATCCTGCAGAAGAAGAAGAGGCTTCGCCCTCGTCACAACTTTCCGCCTGAATAAAACAAACCGTCGGAGGGGAAACTTCTGGACCGCGAGCCCCCAAACTCCACCGAGAGCAGCTCCTCCGCCGGCTCCGGTACCGACGGTGAGTGTTCGGTCGACGTTTTTCGGGAGGATTATCTCTCCCTCCGGGCTGGGAAAAACCCCGTGGCCTTTTTTCTCTCGCTAGCTTGAATGCGGGGTGGCAGTGCGGGGGTGGCGGGGCTGTTTGCGGGAGAGACACCGCTGTACCAGCGTCAAGCTAGCTAGGACGCAAAGAATTACTTCCGTTTTCAGTTTTCAAAATAAAACCCAGTATTTAACGAACTTAATGTTGTCACTTCTTTTTGAGTAGGCCTAACATAAATTAACCATCACAGTGGAAATAAGGGGAGTATTTATTGTGGAATCCATAGTGAAAGAAGTCCATTCTCGGTGTTTTCCCCGAATGTTGTAAACACCTGAGTACTTACGTGAATTTATAAGTGGCAGATTTTTACGCTTTTATTTTGAAAGCAGAGTCGCCCAACGTCCGGTGTTACCGAGGCTAACGGTGGCTAGCTTGACGCAGCTCACCGCTGAAGAGCTGTAATCTCCATTTTACCTCGTCAGTCTGACCGGCCTCTCCCTTTTAAACAGAAATATAAAACCCGCCGCCGGTTACTGCCTTTATATCGCGCTGTTTCGCCCGTTTTCGTATTATAAATGAGTTTCTGTGTTGTGCCAGTCACTAAATATTCCCGCATGACCGCGGCCCTGCGTGGGCGGGTGGCGAGCCGAGAGCTGACTGCAGGTCAGTTACTGTACTGTCAGTAAATCACCTCAGTGTCTGTCAGCAGGATGGATAATGAGTCTAATGCAGGGTGTTTACAGCTGACTGCAGGTCAGTTAGAGCAACAGTCAGTAAATCAGCTCTGAAGTCACTTTACCACCTGATACCAGGGTCTTCGTGATAGAAATTCATAGTAAACATCATTACTTGCATGATAATATTTACTTTCTGTCAGGCTGTTTGCCTCCTGATGATCACTGGCTGGTAATCACACTTTAATAACTTTATTTGTGTAGCACTTTTCTAAAGACAGTGTTTACAAAGTGCTTTACAATAAAACACAAAGAGACAGAGATGTGAAAGTACCACAGTTAAAGAAAACAAAGTTTTAACGTTTTTTAATGCAGAAATATCCTGATGAAGTAATTTAATACGATCAGACACGGTAAGTCGAGTCAGACTGATGTGAGTTACAGGAGAACAGGTGAATTCATGTTTTTTCTGGAAATCAAACTGATTCTTGTATCATCTTAAACAGCAATGTCACCAGCAAAAACAAAAAGTCAAAAGAAAAGTAATTTACTTACTTTACTTTCCCCCTTTAAAAGACCCTGTATAGAACTTACATCAGTTCGATACTGCCTATGGTGTGTACTATTAATTTATGTCATTAGGATTAATGTTGGTAGAGCTGAACAATTAATAAACAAATCTTTGGTCCGTGAATCAAAACCTGTCATCAGACTCAAACTCAGTAAATCCTGCACAGTAACATCTAGTTTTTTAACAAAATCACTTTTCTTTAAACAATTTTAAAGTTCAAAAAAATTGATGACAAGAAAAACTTTGTGATGATATGAATCACAGTTTAAATTCAATTGCAGTATTCTGTAAAATAATCGCAATTATATTTTTTGTCAATATCTTAAACTGCCTGTAGAGTAGGGCTGAACAATTAATCGAAATTTTATCGAAATCTCAATATGGCCTACTGCAATATTCAAATCGCAGGAGGTGCAATATTTGTTAAAGGTGAAATGTGTCAAAATATCATTTTAAAGTAAATATTGTGGTGCTGCAGAGATGTCCTGGCCTACACATCATATTCTACAGACTTAAGAAAACATCTTTGTTTGGTACAGATCCCTGCAAACATCACACCATAATCATTTTAATACGTTTTTCAATGAAAATGAGAATAATGATGTAAAAATTATCATTCCCTCTAATATCGCAAATCGTATCGCAATTGCAATATCAGTCAAAATAATCACAATTAGATATTTTTTCAAACTCGTTCAGCTCTGTCGTAGAGGCGATAAAATCTGTTCTGTCAGTACAAAGGAAACTACAGTGAGTTTCTGTCTGCTGAATAAATCTGAACAGCTGAGTGGTTTTGCAGCAGCTCGGCTCACTTGGCTCAGTCAGGATGTCAGATGTGGAGAACGCAGAGGTGAAAGTAACACCTTTTTATTTTCAGCGCTGAACGCGTTGACTTTCAGCCTGAGAACCGATCAGACGCCTCGAATTCACTCACAGCATCTCTCTGTTACTGATAACTGAAGCGTAATGAAGTCCAGCCCACTAACTGTAAACCTGAGAACTGTTACTCCAGCTGAAGCCACATGATGCTTCCTGATCTCAGACTGAACTGTCAACTCGTCTCCATCTTCAGTCTTCATTGCCTCCACTCTAACAGATCTCCGTGGGGGGGGGGGGGATTCGATTTTCCCTAACCGATCACTAGAGACCCACGTATCAGCATGAGTCTAACGCCATTTTAAGTCGACACCGATGTGAAAAAAGCATCTCTGCTTTGAATAAAAGCCTTCAGAGCAGAGAGCTGTTCGGATTTCAAAGTAATTGGTACTTTTAATGGATTCAGAACAGCCTGGATAGCAGCGTCCATCTTGTCTACAGCGTCTCCATTGTTGTTATTACTCCTCCTTGGTTCCGGCGTTAGTCCCGCCCCCCTGGCTCTGATTGGCTAATCGTTAGTCCCCCCCCCTGGCGCTCATTGGACCGATCATTTTTCAACCGAGAAACCGCTGTTTCATGTCACGATGCCAGACCAGAATCAGTCAGCTGGTGGAGTGGGCGGAGTCAAAGGTCTGGACCCAGGCTAACGTGATGCTGCCGTCATGGAAAATCCACATAATCACACTTTCGGTGTTCTTGCATGAATTTAAAGTTTACATTGTGATTTGTCTTGAGTGAGTTTAAAGAGCCTCGAGGCCTTGAAGTCTGTTACAACCCGGATGTATAATAATTTCATAAATGCGAGCAAACAAGCATTGTTCTTCTCTTCTTCGCCCGTACGTGGGTTTTCCCCCAAAACAGCGACTTGACACGAGGTTCAGGATCAATACAACCAGGATACGATGTGATCAATAAAAGTTCAGTTCAGACTGTGCAGAATTCTGTTTATTTCTGAGTCATAAATCTTTCCAGCGATGCCATTGGCTGCTAGAATGTAAACAACAATTTAAAAAATGTCATTACAAAGTGACAATAATATAATTTGGATGGAGAGCTTGTGAAACTGTGATGGTCAAGAGTCTCATTAGTGATTACTACAGCAGAATAACATGGAGCTGATATCACCATTCATGTTCCTGACAGCAGAATAACATGGAGCTGATATCACCATTCATGTTCCTGACAGCAGGATAACATGGAGCTGATATCACCATTCATGTTCCTGACAGCAGGATAACATGGAGCTGATATCACCATTCATTGAGTTTTGATTTATCGTCCCATCACTACTGCAGGAGCTGCTCTCACTAAACCTAGATTAGGTCCATCTATATTATCAATGCAGTTGAGATGAAGAGGTGAGCCAGGTGCATGAAGAACCCCAGACCACCAGGCAGAGAAAGGTCTCCCTCCCACACCTGAACCCCAGGACTGAACCCCATGCTGAGAGCCAGCTCATCCACTGCAGCATGAACAGTCATTACAGCAGCTGTGGTTAAAACAGACGACAGCCTCATGAACAGATCATGAAACTTTCAGTCAGATGTGGAGACAGTTCTGTTTAACATCTGTCAGGTTCTGTCTCTCTTCCCAGCACTTCTGTCAGGAACATCATGAAGGCAGAGGTGGAAAGTAACTAAGTACATTTACTCAAGTACTGTACTTAAGTACAATTTAGAGGTACTTGTACTTTACTTGAGTATTACCATTTCATGCTACTTTATACTTCTACTCCACTACATTTCAGAGGGAAATATTGTACTTTTTACTCCACTACATTTATTTGACAGCTTTAGTTACTAGTTACTTTGCAGATTTAGATTATTAATACAAAATATAAATCAGCTAATCAGCTTTATATACTTAATGCATTAATAATTATAGTCCAATAACATGAGATATATATATATATATATATATAGATATAGATATAGATATAGCTATATATATTTTGATGCTAATACTTTTGTACTTTGACTTAAGTAAGATTTTGAATGCAGGACTTTTACTTGTAACAAATTATTTTCACACTGTGGTATTGCTACTTTTACTTAAGTCAAAGATCTGAATACTTCTTCCATCACTGCATGAAGGCTCTGTGACCTCTGACCCTTGACCTCCTTACTGCCAGCTGCTTGTTGTAATGTTGGTGATCTGGGAACCGAAGCTTATTCTGCTGCTGACCTCACTGGAAGTTTCTCTGGATAAGAGAGTCACATAATAAATGAGTCAAATGTAATTGCAGTAAGTATGTTGGTTTGCAGTGGAGGATCATTAGTGTCTCCGTTTCAATTCAGTCAACCTAATCTATTCCTGCAGTTTTCATGGCAGGCATAAAAACAGACTTTAAAACCAAACCACACGCTGTACCTACATGTAATGACGGTGAACTTGCCAGGATCTGTAATCCCACAGCTGCAGCTGGTCTGACAGTGAAAGCGGACTGATGTTGAGAAACAGTTTACTGGCTCACTGTCTTCTCAAACTAATGATTCAGTCCAAAATCCCCTGTAGAGAAAGTGGACTGATCCTGCAGAAATCCCCCATGACTCCCAGTTGGCCTGTGGTCTGATCTGGGTTTGGACTCCAGTACGTCTGGCTGAAGTTTTTAAGTAGAAAAGTCTCTTTCATTTTCTCACAATGAAACGTGATTGGAAAGTTTGATAAAACAGGCTGAGATACTAAAGTCAGTGCTCTTAATTATTTAGGCCCGATCTAGATGAGTCATCCCAGGACTCTTAGAGGCCGTCCTGCCTCGCCAAGCACAATCAACCAAACATTATGAAATACACTGCAACGCAATAAAAGTCAACCACAGTGAAACCTCAAAGTAGAAAATATGCAGCCATTTAATTGCTTTCTTCATCTCTCCTCCATTGTGCTGCAGGGCGATGGCGAGGCCGAGCCACAGCGATCATGTCCTCCAGCAGCTCAACAACCAGCGGGAGTGGGGCTTCCTGTGCGACTGCCTCATCGCCATCGGCGATATCTACTTCAGGGCGCACAAGGCCGTCCTGGCGGCCTGCAGCTCCTACTTCAGGATGATGTTCATCAGAGACCAGCAGGGGGCGGGCCGCCTGGACCTCAGCAACATGCAGATCAGCGCCGAGTGCTTCGACCTCATCCTCCAGCTCATGTACCTCGGACGCATCGTCGTGGGAAGCTACGAGTTCGAGGAGCTGAAGGCCTCCATGGCCTACCTGCAGATGTACTACATCCCCGACTCGCTGGAGGACCTCAGGGACATCAGGAGCTCCAACCTCACCCCGTCCTCCTCGGCCTCCTCGTCTTCCTCGTCCAGCTCCTCTTCCTCTACCGGCCCCGCCGGCGGGAAGATGATGTTCGGAGTCCGTATGTACGAGCAGCAGAGGCCCGCCGCCCCGGAAGCGGAGCGTTTGCCGAAAGCCGCCAACGGCGCCGCCGCGCGCCAGGCTCTTCCGGCGTCCGTCGCCGTCAGCGTCAGCAGGCCGGCGCCGGAGGAGGCGGCGAGCGCTCCTCTGATCGTCGTGCCGCCGGTTGTCGACGGCGCGGCCGAGCAGCCGTGCGACTTAAGAAAGAGGACCGGCGGCCGGAGCGCGAATCTCAAAGACCGTCCGCGGTTCGGCCGAACCTACACCTGCGACGACTGCGGCTTCGTCTTCAGCTGTGAGAAGCTGCTGATCGAACACATCCTGACCTGCACCAACCGGAAGGCCTACCAGCCTCCGAAAGCCAACGCCGAAGGCGACAACGACTCCAGTAAAGCGGAGAGCTCCGCCTCCGAGGGCACGGAGGAGCACAGGGTCATCTGCAAAGGCGAGGAGGACTGGAACGAGACCAGGTCGGACTCGGAGCCCCCCATCAGGTCGGTGGCGGCCGGAACAGACGGTGAATCCGGGTCGACTAGGAACATCTCCATCAAGACAGAACCGGAAGAAACCATGTTTCCCGAGATAGAGGTGGTCCGGGTCGGCGAGCACGGCGCCAGAGACTGTAGGACGAGGTGCGGCGACGCCGCACATAAAGATTTACTGAGGGAGAAGACGGGATCGGACCGCGATCCGGAGCCTGGCGTGTCGGCCATGGAGGACAGCAGCGAGCCTTTCGAGTGCCACGTGTCCAGCGGCGAGGATTCAGGAGTACCGGCAAAACTCCGCAAGGTCAAGGAGGAGAAGCAGGAAACAGACTGCGCCCCTTGTGAACTGTGTGGCGCTTTGTTAACTGAGGAGGACAAGTCCGCCCACTACCTGTCCAACCACATGGGGCACATATGCGCGTGCGGAAGGTGCGGCCAAGTGCTGATCAAAGGTCGACAACTCCAGGAGCACGCGGAGCGCTGCGGCGAATCTCACGGCGGCGAGTCGGATTCCCACGGGGAAGACGACGCCTCCCTGCTGGAGGAGACGCAGGGGATGGAGGAGGGCCTGCTGGAGGGGGCGGACCTAGCCTGCCCTCACTGCGGTCTGCTGTTCCAGAGCGAGAGCCTGGCCCTGGAGCACGCCCTGGCCTGCCACGACCAGGAGCTGTTCCGCCCGGTGCTGCTGGAGGAAGGCGGCGAACCGGATCACCGGCGCAAGCATTTCTGCAGCATCTGCGGCAAAGGCTTCTACCAGCGCTGCCACCTGCGGGAGCACTACACCGTCCACACCAAGGAGAAGCAGTTCACCTGCCAGACCTGCGGGAAGCAGTTCCTGCGGGAGCGGCAGCTCAGGCTGCACACCGACATGCATAAAGGCATGGCCCGCTACGTCTGCCCGGTCTGCGACCAGGGAACCTTCCTCAAACACGACCACGTCCGACACATGATCTCCCACCTGTCGGCCGGAGAAACCATCTGCCAGGTCTGCTTCCAGATCTTCCCCGGGGGAGATCAGCTGGAGAAACACATGGACGTCCACCTGTACATCTGTGGCGTCTGTGGAGAGAAGTTCCGCCTCCGGAAAGATATGAGGAGCCACTATAACTCCAAGCACACCAAGAGACTATAGGAGGCTGTTACTGTCCTCCCTGCATTTATATTAGTTTGTTACTAAAAGAAAGCCATAAATGTGAGAACAAATGTATGCACTTGAACACCAAAAAGACAACCTTTAAATCTGCACTTTTGAAGTATATGCATAACCTAACAGGGCGTTCACACTGCGAGCGACTTGGTCGACGTGTCGCTCTTTTCTGATGGATTGTGGGCGGGGCCAGGCGCTCTGCTGTGTAGCGGTCTGCAGCTACACAAGCAAATTATATTTTTGCTGCTTAGGTATTGCCTTTCATAATGTTACATCAGTTTAACGAGTTAACGTAGCTATCTGGCAAACGCTCATTAGGTAGTATTAATCGAAAATAAACATTAAAAAACTCAATAAAATGACTCCAGACCATCGACCCTGCGGTGGATCAGCTGTTCTCCGAGCTTCGTTTCTGAGATGTTTCTTCCTGTCGTCTTTCAAATTTAAAGTTTTAGAGAATAGGGATGGGCATGAGTACTCGAGTACTCGATTTGGATGTCAGTATTCGTTCAATGGTTCAACGTATAGAGTACTCGCATTTTTTTTTTTGCTTTGTAAAAAAACATATGTATATAATAAATATAAACGTAATAGGCTAATTGAAGCCTGGTTGTTCAATAAATGAATTTCAGATTGCACTTGTTTTCCGCTGTTGGCCACTTTACATTAATGTGAAAGCATTAGATAGTAATAGATATTCTTACAGGCCTATAGCCTACGAAATTAACTGTTTAGCGTTTAGCCAAACTTTGGTTCCACTTGTGTGTTTCCAGTCGGACACGGACCCCCACCCACATTTTCGCTTGGGTGTTAATTTCGGACCATATTCTTACGTTAGGGTTTTTTTTTTGCGAGTACTCGAATATTGAAATTACTTAAAATGCCCATCCCTAGTAGAGAACTGGGAAGCTTTGAATAGCTGGAATCAATCCATAGTTTAAGTGATTATAATCAAATGACAGCCACAGCCAATGAGCTGTGCATGTTGCAACGCACCGTATCGGTAGGGAATGCGTGTGACATCATGGGAATACTATGAATTGTTCATGAAGCGAAATCACATCGGTAGGGAAACAAGAAAGGGATTGATTGATTGATTGATTGATTGATTGGCTGTTGACGACAGATAATAAGAAGTTCAGCCGTGGCGAGGAGCTTGTTGAGCGTCCGCAGGTCGTTTCCGGGGCGACGACCCGGCGCTGACTCGGCGACGCGTGGCTCGCAGTGTGAACGCTCGGCCGGCCGGTCGGGTCAGTCGGCGGTGTGGCGGGCCGCGGGCCTCCAGCTTTGGGTAAACATTTTCTAGCTTTGCGGTCGTGTCGATCTATAATACTAATGTCTCTGACATGGTTGACACGTCCGGTTTTTCCATGGTCTGGTTAGTTTGCACGGTCAGTGGAATGAAGTCAGTTCCGCTTTCCGAGTCATTCTTTTGCAAGGTATTCGTTAGCACATTGATTCATACTCTTCCTCTTTATTTCAGTAACTGTAATTGCATTGATTTACATTTCACCGTGTCATGATTACATGGCACATACTGTCAAAAATGGCAGATAAAATGCTCTGTGTCTGGTGCCTTTACTGTAATAGTGGTGCATACTAATGGCAGTGCGTTGTCTCTTGGTCTTTTCCTATCTTCTTCACAGTGATGCATGATGGGGGATGGATAGGCATAAGCAAGGACCCCTGTTAAAGTGAATATTTGCAATCAATGGCAATCAAATCTCCAGATGAGATTATGCAAAAGTTATTCAGAAACAAAACACTAGAAATGGTCGGTGTTGGGACCAGGTTTGGTGCCGACACGCCGGACTCAACATGCTGTGTTGTTTTTATCTTGTAACTCGCCACAAGACATTACAGCTTCATTTACTCTAAAGCCTTATGGATCATCACAGTTCTTCTCAGTCCAGCTGTCTTCTGCTTGTCAGTTTAAAGCAGACTCGATTTCAGATTTGGTTCAACAGGATTACTTTACTTAATGGATTACAATACATAGCCAAACTTAAGGAACATCAACAGCATACAGTATATTTTGTGGATACTTTTTTTTCTGTGAAGTTGATCAGTGATGTTTGAATTCCATTTGCAGTTTCACAGTTAACTTGCTTTTGAAATTTGTAAGTCAGCAGCTTCACCTTCATCTCTTCAGAGTTTGTGACCGTTCAGCAGGCAGCAGGACTGAGCGCTTACAGGATATGGACAAAATAATTGATTTACCAGCTACGATTATAAAAGAAAAATACAATTATGGGCTTATAAAGCACCTCAACTCAAAGGAAACAAACGCAAAAATCAAGATGACAAAAACTATAGACCCCTTGTCTGGTCTTGGTTCCACCTGCATTACTGTACATACTGTACATCTCATGTCTGGATTGTTTCTAGATCTGATAGAGGTGGAGTTTACCTCCACTAAAATGTGTCCCTCACCAAAAGCCAGATTGTCATGCACTTTACTTCCTAAATCAGTTCAGAACCAACCTAAACCAGTTAAAAACTAACTCAAACCAGTTCAGAACCAACCCAACTAGTAGAGAACCAACTTTTTTTTTTTAAGATTTATTTTAGGCATTTTATGCTTTATTTGACAGAGATGGTGTGAAAGAGAGACAGGAAGGTGAGAGGAGAGAGAGAGGGGACTGAGCCTTATGTGATACGCGCTGTACGCGCCCCCCTAGAGAACCAACTTAAACCAGGCCAGAACCAACCCAACTGGTTCAAAACTAACCCAAATCAGTTCAGAACCAACTTAGACTCGTTTTAAACTAACCTAAACCAGTACAGAACCAACCTAAACCAGTTCAGAACCAACTTAGATTTGTTTTAAACTAACCTAAACCAGTACAGAACCAACCTAAACCAGTTCAGAACCAAGCCAAACCAGGACAGAACCAACTTAAACCAGTTCAGAACCAAGCCAAACCAGTTCAGAACCAATCCAGACCACTTCAGAACCAACCCAAACCAGTTCAGAACCAACTAAAACACGTTCAGAACCAACCCAAACCTCCAGTATCTCTGTTATCTTGTCCCAGTCTGTCCTGGTCCCGCAGGTCTCTGCTGTCCATGCCGGTCTGTAGTGTGCTGTGGTCTAAACTAATCCTCACCGCCTGGTTCTGCTCAGTGCAGTTTGTCGGTCAGTAGATCCGTCGCATCGGCACTTCTCCTTTTTTCACTTGTTTTTGTGTTTTTGCCGCACTTCAGTCGTTTTGCTATTAATGCTGCGTAGGCCTGCAGATACCAGGCTGGTAAGCTACAACCTGCCAGATACTGGTAAGAGTTTGTTGGTTAGTTAGTCGACTCCACAGCTGACCAGCAGTCATGTGGAGTCCCAAACCTCTAGCTGGCTGCTTGATGTGAGGATGGACCAGTTTCTGTGGCTGCTGGACAGAAACATTTGTTTTCCTGCCCTGGTGGTGCGTCCCAAGTCTCTTAAACTGCTCCACTTTCCCTCACTTGCGTCTTAGTCCCTCCCACCGAGGACGCATGGAGAGACGCAAGGAAACCATGTGAGGAGAGAGGAAACGAGGAAATATGTTTTTAGAGAAATGAGACGTCCTTTCCTCTGAAGCGTCATGTGAAGCGCCGTCATGATGTCATTAACGTCACGGCGTTCAGCTGAAAGTCTTCCGGTGTGGAAGGCTGCTCTCCTGTCTCCTCCCTCCTCCCTCCTCCCTCCTCCCTCCTCCCTCCTCCTCCCTCCTCCCTCCTCCCTCCTCGCTCCTCACTCCTCGCTCCTCGGAGCAGAAATAAGAGCTTTGGGACGACCTTCAAAATGGCGGACCAGAACGACTTCCGGTTCAAGTGAGGATCGAGGAAATATCAAATAAGAGACTTGAGATGCAGCCCTGGTAGTGTCATGATGCAGAATGTTCATGTTAAAGCGTCACCTTAAATGATGTCAACACTCCCTTTCAGATACGTCCAGTAGTTTCTTTGTGTTTAGGTGACAGTGAGTTATTCTGCTCGGTAACGGTCCTGAACGTCTCTGTAAAGGTCGGCCTCCTGTCCTGATTCAGAGAGCGAAGCAGCATCTCATTAGTTCAGCACACCTGTCTCTGGTGGGTCGGGGTTTTACTGTCGGCAGATTCAAGCTCTGAAGTTTTGTATTGTTGGGTAACTGATCTGACTGTTCAGTCGGTCGGTTTATTGAAAGGAGTTTTGAAAATGACCCATGATGTTCTCTTGGAAAAACACAAGCCTTTCTTAAGCTCTTAATAAACCAAGTGAATTTCTGATTGTGAAAAATGTCTCTAGATTTTCTGTTTGTTTTTTTTTGTCTTTGTCTGTCAGTGTCTGTGGTTTATTTCACAGGGACAAAGCACATCATGTGGTGTCATCTAGGCTCCACCTCCAGGTTTCACAAAGTATTTGGAATTGAAAGTTGTAGCTTCATTTCCTTTTGAGAAAGACAGAAAACATGAAAACATAGTTGGTTGAGGAACATTTGAAACCAATACCTGATAAACATACACGTGACTGTATAACAGTTAATTTGAATATATATATATATACCTTTATTTAATCAGGTAAGTCACCTTGAGCTCGAGATCTCATTTTCAAGAGAGAGAAAAAGAATACAAATAATAAAAGTAATATAATATAATAATAAGTAAATTTAAACAAGTTAAAAGCAGTCACAGCTAATCAGGGTTTTTGACTAGATTTCTAAATTGACCCATTGGATCCAGAGTGTCAAGCTGCACAGTTCACTAATTCATTCCAAATATATGGTGCAAAAAATCTAAAAGCAATCTTTCCCAGATCAGTGTTGATTCTTGGAAGCTGCAGCAGTAGCCAGTCCTGTGTCCGGTGTTATGTGTTCCAACTCTCCAGCCAATAAGTGATGTTAAATATAAGGGCAATTTTTGGAGAAGCCTTTTATAAATTAATAAAAACATGCTGGTCTCTTCTAGTGGAAAGAGAAGGCCAACCCACTTTTTGATAAAGAGTACAATGATGAGTGCCATAGGTGGCTCCAGTTATAAATCTAAGGGCTGAATGGTAAACGGCATCTAGGGGCTTAAGAGTGGAGGTTGCTGCATGTCTGTAAATATGTATGATATAATATAAACACATAAAGTAGTTTAAATATTAATGATATAATACATAAACACACAGTGACTATAGTGATTAATCAAACATGACAGTAGGCCTAGTTTAAATATGAATTGTGTAAGATTATAATATAATATAAAAAACACCTGTGGCCGCAGAGCAGTTAATTACATAATGATGCGCACCTGTTGTATATATAGACAGTTCGCCAAACTCCATTCAAAAATCTGTCAATTTAACGTTGCCCTGCTCATCAGCAAACGATCAGACCTGGTAGAACAAAACCGAAGACTCTTCTGAATCCACAGGAGAGTCTGTTGAATTCGGCATATAGCCTATCTACCAAGCAGCTTTTATTTCAACTTTACTGTTATTCCCACAATTAACTTCCTCCAGAATAAAGCAGTGGATGCGGCAGCGAGCATTATGAACCATTTCTACAAGTTTAGATTTTATTAAAACAAAGTGCTGCTTGGTGAATTATCTACACGCCGAATTTATAGGTTTATTATCAGTATATGCTAATGATTCAGATATTTTGCATCCTGATCTAAGTGTGTACAGCACGGGGGGTTATGGATGGTAACGTCGGTCGCTCTCTGTTCTCCACTTTATGGGTCACGTGGCCGGCAGGGAGCCTGCAGATAGACTTGAAGCCGGAGACCGGAGTTCGATTCCCGGCAGAGACGCTTCACGACGTCCCGGCTGTTTAGACTCTTGACTGTTAAATAGACATGAGAGACATGCAGGGGGCGGGGCGCAGTCCAGAACTGACGGTAAACACGTTTTTATTTAAAATCTGGTGGGGGGGGGGGGAGCAGAAAGCAAAGTTCCTTAACGTTATCGGTAGAGTTGGCAGATGAACACCAGAGAACCAGAGCTAACGTTAACTGTTAGCTAACGTTAACTAACTAGCTTGATGTCCATGTTTGGTCAGCACGGTTTTAGCGACGTTGTTGGGCAATTTCTCAATTTGTTGTACAAAGCCCTTTACAGTAGGAGTAGGAGGAGTAAAAAGGTAAAATCGGCAGTAAAGTTATTGAAAGCAAGGTAAATATAAAAGCTAGGCAAGAAACATAAAAGCAAGTTAAGCCATAAAAGGTAACTTAAGAAAAAAACTATAAATAAAATGCCATACTTTGAACTAACGTGCCTAACTTAACGTTAACTTATTACATAAAGTTAAATCTATAAAACGGAGTTTTACAAGGTGATTTAAAGGCTGGTTAGATGTGTAACGGTAGGAAAGCTAGCTGTTAGCTGACTGCTAGCTAACAGCACCGAGCTAACAGCTAGCTAAACAAACAGCAGTTTGGCTTTAGCTTTGTATTTTATTGTATTTTATGAAGAAAAAACATTAATTATACTACTAATACCATACATTAGTCTACAGACAGATGTGGACAGACCTAACAGTCGGGGTGTTGGTGTTCCTGCAAACAAACAGCAATAAGAACAAAAACGCGTTCTGACTTCAGAAAAGTGTTCCTGTAGGTTTCCCTCCAGACAGACCGACCTGCTGTGTGTTCACTCAGTATAACAGTGATGATGATGATGATGCATCAGCCGGACTGCACCTTCCTCTCCAGTGACTCCACCCGGTCGCTCTGTTGCTCACCTGTCCAGGTGAACTCTGCCTCTCCACCTGTTGTTTCACTGCAGTCTGATCTCATTAAAGCTCCACAGGAGGCTCATGGACATTCTGTTTATTCTCATACATGTGTCTATTCTTGATATATATTTGTGATATACTGTATATTGATATTGAAAAATGTTACACATTTACGCACATCACTAGCTGCTTTATTAAAGTTCTTCCTGGTCCGTCCCTCTGGCAGGTCCCCGGTGGGCCGAGCGTCCGGCTCCAGTCTGGACCTGTTCCTGCTGCTGAACGTCCTGCTCAGCCTCTTCCTCTTCCTGCTCAGCCTCTTCCTCTTCCTGCTCAGCCTCTTCCTCTTCCTGCTCAGCCTTTTCCTCTTCCTCTTCCTGCTCGGCTCCCTGTGGAGTTCTTCGACCTGGACAGCAGGATCAGGATGATCCAGTGGAAGAACGCTTTATGGCTGCAAAGGTTCCAGGTGAGCAGCTGCTGGGAACCAACTGATTCATCTGCTGGATGTTCAGACTTCACGATTATTTTGACCAAAATTATCTCAACATATATTGCTTGCTAACAACTAGATTAGATTAGATTAGATTAGTTTTAGACTTTATTGTCCCGGAATTTGTGTTGGACACAACAGTGCCGGCTGTACAAAATACACAAATACACATAAATACACATCATCTTCCACTATTGCACTTTCCCAATATAAAAAACTACATACCTACTTCATACATACATACATACATACATACATACATACATACATATATATATATATACAATACATACATACATTCTATATACAGTACATGCTACATAGATACACACTTAAAAAGATTAAGTACTGTAATATGTTTTAAACTAATTAACAACTAATTTATCATATCAATCATGAGACCGATTACTTTTTTCTTAAAATGATAAAACACTGGTTTGGCTTCTCAAAACTGTAAGGAGAGTTTTAAACAACACAGAGAAAAATCCAAAGAACAGCTTCTGAAATCAGTCAAATGAGTCTCAAACAAAGAGCAGCTGCTCTGCAGCCACTGTGACTCAGTTTATTATAGCACTTCTCCTTTTGGGGAAACGGAAAGGGATTTTTAGTAACTTCATTCAGATTCTACGGAGCCCGGGAGCGGTCATTGGGAGAGAGAAAGTGATATTGAGTCCAGGATTTACTGAACCGTGCGTCACGTTTTAGTTCATTCGTGCGCACGAGATACAATTCGTTCCCTCGATTTCATTAAACTGCAGTTTAGGAAATGCAACTTAAAGGAAGCTTTTAGGTATTGCAGATAGGCCTAGTAAGGATTTGGTATGTTAATATCCATTGTCTGTTTACACTGAATAGGCAAATCCCCCAAATATTGAACATATTTATCCACTTAACCTTCAGGCCATGTAAACACAATCAGCTGCTGCAACACACCCAGGACAGGCCACATTTAAACATGATCACCAATATGTGACTGACTCTTTATAAGCTGCTGAAGAGCTCATGGATTATATATCAGAGCACCATGTCACTGTTTAGAGGCACGTTTTGGCAATTTGTGCCCAAAAAAATAAAACGAGAGCTGGAATTGCATATCGTGCTCGTTTCAGTAAATCGTGGCCACGACTTAAATGATTTTTCCTCATGATGGCCGCTCCGGGCTCCTTAAGGTTCAGCTCAGGATGCTGTGACCATCTGGAGGAGAGTCTGTCAGACTGAGCGGATCGCTCGTCTCTGCTGATGTTTTTCTTCTGAACAGATCAAACGATCTGAGTCTCTGCCGCTTCCTGTCCTGACAGGAAATGGACGAGGATAAGAGGCGGAGGGAGCAGCGCGCCTCCCGCTCCGCCCACAACACTGACTCCGCCCACAGCAACACTGACTCCGCCCACAGCAACACTGACTCCGCCCACAGCAACACTGACTCCACCCACAACAACACTGACTCCACCCACAACACTGGCTCCGCCCACAACACTGACTCCTCCCACAGCAACACTGGCTCCGCCCACAGCAACACTGACTCCAACCACAACAACACTGACTCCTCCCACAGCAACATTGGCACCACCCACAATACTGACTCTGCCCACAACAACACGGACTCCGCCCACAACAACACGGACTCCGCCCACAACAACACTGACTCCGCCTACAACACTGACTCCGCCCACAGTAACACTGGCTCCGCCCCCAACACTCGCTCCGCCCCCAACACTCGCTCCGCCCACAGTAACAAGGACTCTGCCTACAGCAACACTGACTCCGCCCACAGTAACACTGGCTCCGCCCCCAACACTCGCTCCGCCCACAGTAACAAGGACTCTGCCTACAGCAACACTGACTCCGCCCACTGGAAGCGCTGGAGGAACGGCATCACCGTCGGCAACCAGGAGGCTCAGGTCAGATCAGATCAGATCAGATCAGATCAGATCCTGCTGTGTTTGTTCTTGTCTTCTGTCTGATTTAAAACAAATGAAAGTGAGGAAACCCGTCCTGACCCCGCCTCGCCTCCTGTCTGTCTGCAGCAGCGCCACCCGCTGGGGAGGAGGAGCAAGAAAAGGAGGTGGAGGAAGAAACGCAGCGACAGGAGACGGACCGGGAGACGGACTTGGAGCAACACGCAGGTAAAGAGATTTTCCCACGATCCTCAGGAGACTCGGCCGCTCAGACAGAGGAGAGGAGAGGAGAGGAGAGGAGGAGAGGAGGAGAGGAGGAGAGGAGAGGAGGGGAGGGGAGGGGAGGGGAGGAGGGGTGGGGAGGAGAGGAGAGGAGAGGAGAGGAGAGGAGAGGAGAGGAGAGGAGAGCAGAGCCGTCTTGAACTTTTTGACGCGGTGACACAGAGTTTCTCCACACAGCTGATTGGTCAACATGTCGCCTGACAGTGAAGTGACGGTTTGTTCTGTTGTCACTGAGTTTTAAAAATGGAGGAACGGTTCATTCTTGCGGTCTGTGATTTCCCAAAATGTAACATCAGGGTATCCAATTCCGGACCAAAAAATCACAATCATATACCAATATATTTCATCCTGTACTGATTTCACTGAAGTTTCTCATAAATTAACAATCCTCCATCTGTCTTTTTTAAAGTTTAATATCACTTTCACCTTAACTTGTAATTGATTTTCTTCCAGTCCCTGCAAATGGATGATAGTGCACCTATTTTTGAGATTCAAAATTCGTATCCAATTCAGGACACTTACTTTCGTCCGACACTTGAATACACCGACTACACCGTGCACCATATATGAATACACCGACACGAAAGTGTCGGTGTATTCATATACTCGATATTAACCCTTTATTAACCTTCCTGTACCTTCACTGTGTTACAGAGACTTGTAAGAAGTGCAGGCTTTGTACTCAAAGCTCTTATATTTCCATTTATCAGCTGATACAGATTCTCTAGATGAAGTAACTCATCCAAAGTGGGATTTAAGGCTTCCTGCTTCTTGTTCGTGACTAAGTTGGTAACTTAGTGTTTTATATGCTTAAATGTGTATAGATATTTATGAAATTTGATACCTAGCTTCTGAAATGTGTATGAATTTATGTCACTTAGCTTTCGGTTGGGAACTCCATATAAAAATGCCGGTAAACACCAGAAATTATGCGAGTGACCGAGTGTCTGGAATTGGATACAATTCCATTAGTGACTTTCTGAGCAGCCGGGACGTTACTGAGCCCCAGAGTGTCGGAGCAGACCGGGTCTGTCAGGTTCTCATGTTACAGTTCACAGCCAATCACGGCATGTAAACAAAAGTCACATGACTCCCAAGCAGCTCGAGTTTTAACCCGTCATCTCTGTCAGGTAATCCGTTCAAATTGTCACCAGCTGATATTTTTAGAACCCCACAAATGATTACTCTAATTAACCGCTTTGGAATAGAATAGAATAGAATAGAATAGAAAGCCTTTATTATCATTGTACAGAATACAATGAAATTAGGAGCACTACTCCTGATCAGTGCAATTAAAAGACACAGGGAAACAAAACAGAAACAAAACAAAACAACCTCAGCAAACAAACATCCACAGCCAACAACACAGGTTCTAAAATAATAAGTAAAATAAATAAATACAATGTAATTATGCACTAGAATAAGTGTACTTATTGCACTAGAATAAATAAATGTAATTATTGCACTAGTATGAATGTAATTTTGCACTAGAATAAATGTAATTATTGCACTAGAACTAGATAGTAGGATGCCCTAGAAAGACAGTCATCATATTGCACATGAGGAGTCATTCAGTGCTTGTTGGAGTTTAGCTTATGGCCCAGGGAGAGAAACTGATCTTACATCTGGAGGTCCGTGCTTTGATGGTCCTGTAGCATCTGCCTATATTTATCGCTTATATTTAATTTTATTTGTCTTTTTCCTGCTGGATCTTGTAAAAAACCTAATTTCCCCCCGAGGAAAGGTAAAGGTGAAGGTTCACCGTCTGTTGTCTGAAGGTTCTGCGTGGCGTTCCTGTGTTCTCTCAGCAGGATTAATGCGTTCTTCACGTCGGTTCTCCGAGCAATGGACGAATTAACAGGCTGATGTCCAGTTTTTAATGAAAGCACAGGATCAGCCTCATGAAGCAGAACAGTCTGAACAATCTGTCAGTCAAACCCTAAATGTTTGGGCTTTATCTGTTTCTGTAATGTAGGATGGATCATATTCCAGTGTGTGAATTATTCCTGTCTTCAGTCTGAACCTGCAGTTCACAGTTTTGTCCACACGGGGGCGCTGTGAGGCTTTCTGTCAAACCAGATCCCTCTGACTGGAGCTGAAGCTTTCATAATGTTCAGTGTTCTGCCTGACCGTCCACTCAGCCGGTTCAATAAAAAATAACAATTGATAATAACAAATATACACTTTATTTGCACAGGAATGGGAAAACATGGAAATTCATATTCATTCACTGTTTTTTTTCTCTGTTTCATCTCATTATTAAATGAATCCTTTGTGTTTTCTGGCTGCTGCTCAGACTGAGGAAGAAACCTGAAGAATCACTTTGGACTCTGAACTGAGATGGACATTTGTCTTTTTTTTAGACATTTTATAGACTAAATGATTAAGCAATTAATCTAAAAAATAGATATATTAATTGATAATGAAAATAATTGTTAGTTGCAGCTCTACTTCCCAGTGCATTTTTTTCTTTAGAGATGTCTTTATCATATAGGGCTGAACAATTAATCGAAATTTTATCGAAATCTCAATATGTCCTACTGCAATTTTCAAATCGCAGGAGGCGCAATATTTGTTAAAGGTGAAATGTGTCAAAATAGCATTTTAAAGTAAATATTGTGGTGCTGCAGAGATGTCCTGGCCTACACATCATATTCTACAGACTGAAGAAAACATCTTTGTTTGGTACAGATCCCCGCAAAAATCACACCATAATCATTTTAATACGTTTTTCAATGAAAATGAGAATAATGATGTAAAAATTATCATTCCCTCTAATATCACAAATCATATCGCAATTGCAATATTAGTCAAAATAATCACAATTAGATATTTTTTCAAAATCGTTCAGCCCCGTTGTCATATAAATAAAGGTATTCTTGTCTCCAGGCTCCAGCTGGAGGAATAGATCCAGAGCAGATAGAAGCAGCAGGACGGCAGCAGAGAGGCAGACCAGACTGGAGGCTGAATCCTGGTCTTAGTTTCCATCTGAGTGTGGAGGTGCGGCTCTGAACACACTTCCTGCTCCTGCTGCTGAGAACAAGTTAAATTATATTGATGTAACATTTTATAATGAAATAAATGTTTTGTCGCTAACTGTATGGAAAATCTAATCGTTTGACACTTTTGTTAAGTGTAAAAAAAACCACTGTGAAAACTAGAAATAGTAGAAGTACTTTGTTACTTTACTGATATTTCAGAATCAGAATCAGAATCAGAATAACGTTTATTGCCAAGTAAGTTTTCACAGTACAAGGAATTTGCTTTGGCATGGAGGTGCATACAATAAACATAAAAATAATAAAATAAAATAAAAATAATAATAATACAATTAAAAATATAATAAAAAATATAATAAGAAATAAGAAATAAAAATATGTACAAATATATATGTGCAATAGTGAATGAAATGTACAGTTTGTACAGGTATGTGCAAAAATTTTTCAAAGAATGTGCAAAGGTATGGGGGGGGGGATAGGGGACTGTGTCAGTGGGGGTCCCGGGCCTTGTTGATGAGGCCAGCTGCAGACGGGAAGAAACTGTTCTTGTGGCGTGAGGTTTTGGTCCTGATGGACCGCAGCCTCCTGCCAGAGGGGAGCGTTTCAAAAAGTTTGTGTCCAGGGTGAGAGGGGTCGGCCACAATCTTTCTTGCTCGCCTCAGGGTCCTGGAGGCGTACAGGTCCTGGAGGGAAGGCAGATTGCAGCCAATCACCTTCTCAGCAGAGCGAATGATACGCTGCAGTCTGCCCTTGTCCTTGGCAGTGGCAGCAGCGTACCAGATGGTGATGGAGGAGGTGAGGATGGACTCAATGATGGAGGTGTAGAAGTGCACCATCATCGTCTTCGGCAGGTTGAACTTCCTCAGCTGCCGCAGAAAGTACATCCTCTGCTGCGCTTTTTTGGTGAGGGAGCTGATGTTCAGCTCCCACTTGAGGTCCTGGGTGATGATGGAGCCCAGGAAGCGGAAGGACTCCACAGTGTCGACTGGGGAGTCTCTCAGGGTGATGGGGGTGAGTGGGGCTGGGTTCTTCCTGTAGTCCACAACCATCTCCACTGTCTTCACAGCGTTGAGCTCTAGGTTGTTCAGTCCGCACCAGGACACCAGGCGGTCGATCTCCTGCCTGTAGGCTGACTCATCCCCACCGGAGATGAGCCCAATGAGGGTGGTGTCGTCCGCGAACTTCAGGAGCTTGACAGACTGGTGACTAGAGGTGCAGCTGTTGGTGTACAGGGAGAAGAGTAGAGGGGAAAGAACGCAGCCTTGGGGGGAACCGGTGCTGATGGTCCGGGAGTCAGAGACATGTTTTCCCAGCTTCACGTGCTGCTTTCTGTCCGACAGAAAGTCTGTGATCCACCTGCAGGTGGAGTCAGGCACACTCAGCTGGGAGAGCTTGTCCTGTAGCAGAGCCGGGATGATAGTGTTAAAGGCAGAGCTGAAGTCCACAAACAGGATCCTGGCGTAGGTTCCTGAGGAGTCCAGGTGCTGGAGGATGAAGTGGAGGGCCATGTTTATTGCGTCGTCTACAGACCTGTTGGCTCTGTAGGCGAACTGCAGGGGGTCCAGGATGGGGTCAGTGAAGTTTTTGAGGTGTGACAGCACAAGGCGTTCAAAAGACTTCATCACCACAGAGGTCAGGGCGACGGGTCTGTAGTCATTAAGTCCTGTGGTCCTTGGCTTTTTGGGGACAGGGATGATGGTGGAGGTCTTGAAGCAGGCTGGAACGTGGCATGTCTCCAGTGAGGTGTTGAAAATGTCTGTGAACACCGGAGACAGCTGATCGGCACAGTGCTTCAGGGTGGATGGAGAGACAGAGTCTGGCCCGGCTGCTTTGCGGGGGTTCTGTCTCTTGAAAAGCCTGTTAACGTCCCTGTCCAGGATGGAGAAAGTCGTCACTGTGGTAGGGGGGGAGGGGGGCTCTGGGGTGGGCAGCTGTGGAGAGGTGTCAGGACTGTCCCATTGTCTTTCAAAGCGGCAGTAGAACTCATTCAGGTTGTTGGCCAGGCGCAAGTCGTTAGCAGAGTGGGGGGCTCTAGGTTTGTAGTTGGTGATCTGTCTGAGCCCTTTCCAGACAGAAGCAGAGTCGTTGGCTGAGAACTGGTGTTGGAGTTTCTCAGAGTACAGTCGTTTAGCTTCTCTCACCGCCTTGCTAAACCTGTACTTTGACTCTATAAACCTGACTCTGTCCCCACTCCTAAACGCCTCTTCCTTCTCTGACCTTAGCTGTCTGAGTTTGGCTGTGAACCAGGGTTTGTCGTTGTTGTACCTCACCGTAGTGCGTGATGGTACACAACTGTCCTCACAGAAGCTGATGTATGATGTCACAGCCTCTGTGTACTCGTCCAGACTGTTGGTAGCAGTCCTGAAAACCTCCCAGTCAGTGCAGTCCAAGCACGCCTGAAGATCTTCCACAGCTTCACTGGTCCACTTTTTTGATGTCCTCACCACAGGTTTGCAGAGCTTTAATTTCTGCCTGTAAGCAGGAATCAGGTGGATCATGACGTGGTCAGAGTGTCCCAGTGCAGCGCGGGGAACGGCGTGATAGGCACTGCTTACTGTGGTGTAACAGTGATCCAGAGTGTTCTCCTCTCTGGTCGGGCATTTAATAAACTGTCTGTATTTAGGGAGTTCATGGGAGAGATTTCCTTTGTTAAAGTCACCGATTACAATAACTAAGGAATCCGGGTTTGTCCGCTCCACACACAGTATCTGGTCGGCGAGCATGCGCTGTGCCTCCTGCACGTTGGCCTGCGGTGGAATGTAAACACCGACCAGAATGAATGAAACAAACTCACGGGGGGAGTAGAAGGGTTTACAGTTTATGAAAAGTGATTCCAGATCGGGAGAACAGTGCTGTAGAATCACTGTCACATCCTTACACCATCCACTGTTTGTATAAAAACAGATACCTCCACCTTTCGTCTTGCCGGAGAGCTCCGTGTGGCGATCCGCTCTGAAGAGTTGGAATCCTGCCAGCTGCAGCGCAGAGTCCGGTATCGATCCACATAGCCACGTCTCCGTGAAGCACAGAACGGAAGATGAAGAAAAGTCTCTGTTCTTCCCCAACAGTAGCTGAAGTTCGTCCAGTTTGTTTCTCAGTGAACGCACGTTAGAGAGAAATATTCCCGGTAACGGAGTGCGGAGTCCGCGCCGGCGGAGACGCACAAGCGCACCGGCCCGTTTTCCTCTCCTCCGGCGTTTCACTGTGTTTACAAAGGTGAGTGCACCTTTGACCAGAATGTCCAGTAATTCCACAGATGGGGCGATGAAAGTGGGAAAATAATCCTTAGGGGTTGAATCCCTGATGTTCATGAGCTCTTTTCTGGTGAAAGAGCTCGCTGTACTGTAGCAAAACACTGAATTAACAAACAAAATAAGACAAAACAGTGCGCACCAACACACCGAGGCAGCCATCCGCGGCGCCATCTTGAAGTTAAAGTAAAAGTGCCGACCATTTAGTTAAAAAACAAACTGTCGATAACAGAGAGAGAGATTTAATGACGGATTAAAATCCCACTTGACGAGATTAAAGTGATTAAAGCGAGTCGAGCCGCAGTCAGATGGAAACCTGTTAGACTGATGGATCCTGTTCCAGAAAAAAATAGAAATACCGAGACTCCAGTCCCAGTTTGAATTGCTTGAGACTCGACTTGATGCATGAAGAGAAGACTTGAGACTGGACCTGACTTGGGTTCTGGTGACTTGGGACTTGACTCTGACTTGTACTCTGATGACTTGAAAAGGTTTCTAAAGTCTTGACTTGAGATCTTGTGTTTGTGTAAATGACTTAGATTGAAAGTGATGAGATTTGTTCCAGCAGACGACTGAATTTAAATTCTGTTTTCTGAATTTGTATGGAATGATTGAATTTATTGAAGTTGAAACCGATTATAGAAATCAAACTCATGATGCTCTTACCGAGTTTTTATCCTATTAAAACCATATTGCATTGAAAAGTCCTAGATATTTAGTTTTCTTTAAGATATTAAATTGATACTGGACTCTTGATTTGTTCTGACTTGACTTGCTGTTCTACATTTAGACTTGAGACTTGACATTAATGACATGGACTTGACTTGGTAATCTACATTTAGACTTGAGACTTGACTTTAATGACATGGACTTGACTTGGACTTGGTGATCTACATTTAGACCTGGGACCGTCTCTCTGCACTGAGCGTTATCAGTGCCTGTTTAGGCATGTGGACGCTCGGCTTCAGGAGGGTTTTTCTTTCTGTTTGTTCAGTGGGAGCAGAGCAGGTAAAGTACACAAGTCTTTACTCAAGTAAACCTGCAGATACTCATCTAAAAATACACTCTGGTAAAAGTTGAAGGTCTTCAATTTAAAGTAGAAAAGTAAAAGTAGTCGTCTTCCGGAGCTGCGGCCCGGCCGGTTCCTCTGCTATCGATCGATTGATTGAATTGTTTTTTGGCCGACTGTCTTCCGGCTCAGGTTAATCTGAAAGCGGCTGAGCTGCCGGCTGTCGGTGCGGTGGACGGATTAGGATTAAACTGAAGGTGAGGGGAGCAGAGAGGGAGCGGACTGTGACATCATCAGGTTCACAGGGTTTTTTTCTGTGTGTGTGAACACCAAAAAACACCTGGAATCTGATCTGTTTCATTCAGATTTGGGCCGCATCGATATGTTGATCTGATCCATATCTGTGTGTTTGGATCAGACTGATATTTGTGTCTGATATTGGCCTGAAAATTGGAATTGGTCCAGTCTGACATGATGGATATGAGGCAGTTTGATTCATCACACATTTATTGTAGAATTGATCAGTGCCTCGCTGGTTGTCTATGGGAAGCCGTTAAACCCATGGCAGTTGTGTGTGTGTGTGTGTGTGTGTGTGTGTGTGTGTGTGTGTAATAAATGGAGGAATTGTTGAATGATTTGGGGATTAAAGCGGCGCTGAGCCTCATCAGCAGATTAGCAGCTGATGGATTCTGACTGAACGTGTTTCTCTCCAGGAGCCACTGACGGGAAAACCGACTGACGGGAAAACCGACTGACGGGAAAACCGACTGACGGGAAAACCGACTGACGTCTGACAGTCAGACACACTCTGACTTCTCTGCTGTGGAAAAGTTGGACATGGAAACACCGAGTCTCAAGTCAAGTCAAGTCAGGTCAAATTTTATTTATTCAGCACATTTCATACACAGGGCAACACAATGTGCTTTACATAAAAAGTCATGTGACTTGTGACCAGTCATGTGACTCGAGTCCCCACCTCTAATTTACCTTCTTAGTTCGTCTACATGAATTAAAGTGTTTCTTATTCCTGTTGGTGCCAATCTGACATCAGAGGAATCAGCAGTGGATCAGGAAATGACAGTAAACACTAAACTTTAGCTGCTGCTCAAACAAACAAAGGTACAAAGTGGAATGAACTCGTCCGTTCAGGATGTTCAAACACATCGACTTTATTGCGGTCGGGTCGGACGCCACCTGAGCTTCTGGTTTGATAAACGACCGGACCGCTCAGCTCGCCGCTTCGTCCTCTTCCTTCATCCTCTTCGAGCCAGATGGACCGGGTCCTGGTCCCGCTGGTCCCGCTGGTCCTGCTGGCGTGCGTCGGCCCGGCCGCTCTTCAGGCTCCGCCCCCGACAGACGGACCTGACGGCGGTTTCTCTGCAGAAAACACGACGACGCCGTCAGACCGGGAGCTGCTGCAGCAGCTGATGGGCAGAGTGGAGAAACTGGAGCAGCGGTGTGACGGTAGAGTCCACATCACGACTTCAAGACCGTGACACCGATCCGTTAGAAAACAGACAGAATTACTGACAGACAGATTTCTGTCCGTTGGGCTGTTCTGGAACGTCACTGGGCCTCATTCACCAACCGTTCTTAAGAAGGAATTTCTTCTTAAAAGCCACTTATGCAGTTTTCACAAAGATTCTGACATTCACCAGTGTTTTCTTATGTGGGATTTGTTCTTAAGAACAGAATCTACACACACTCAGGAGCCACTGACGCACATTTGAGTGCCAACATGTTTGTGCAAAATAAGTGGTTATTGTGTTTCCTTCAATTCTACAGTTGTATAATATTATAGGTAAGATAATACAATAGATAATTACAATAATATTTTTATCATTTATAATATTTTTTCATAATTATTTTCATTATTTTACAAAGTATTATGGTCTTTTAAAATAAACAAACACTATGCTAACACTTCAGTTAATATCAATTATGTTAATTGGGATCCCATGCATCTTTTTTTTCTGTTATTTTATATCCACTGATGCTACTAAACATGACAGCTGGTCTGTGTTCACTTCCTGCAGCAGAACCTCCACTTCACAACTACTGAAGTTTTTTTTTTACGTTTGGAGTCCGGTGCTCCACCTCTTTAGACTTTTGTTTGGGCATTCTTGACTTCTCTCAACTTTTCTTTTCAATTTCTGTGTGTGATTTCTGTGTGCACACGGCCCTGCGGTCTCACGCCCTTTTATGGGGATTGGCGGGGCGTTTACCTATATGCTAATTAGGATCACCCGGCACGCGGTTTCAATTTACGAGACAATGGGATTCATCATTATAAGAACACAGGTGCGAACAATTCTGCGGTTTAAGAACATGTCATGAATCTGACGTAGACTTTTCTTAGGACCTTTCTCAAGAACAAATTTAAGAAAAAACTTAGGAAGATATTGCTGAATGAGGCCCAATGTGTTTCACGATTTAAAAACAAAGTAGGAACGACTCTGATTTGCTGAACGGACCTGTCCGTCCAGAACAAGTTCAGCTGGGTTGAACTTTCTGTCCGTCAAAACAGAACGTGTCATCAGCGTTGCCCGGGCAACAGACGGCTCTGTGGCGGCGGCTTTAGGCTGCGTTCACACGCCGTCTCCGCTCTGCCGGGAAAAACGCCGCCTGCAGCGTTCTTCAGGAGGAGCGCCCGCCTTCAGGCCGCAAAAAAGCAACTCAGTTACAGTAAAGTGAGTGAATGTAATCCCAGCCTTGTTTTTATTTTGTTTTGTTTTCTGTCTCCATGTCTCCTCAGGTACAAACAGAGTGGCTTTCTCCGCCTCCCTTGTGGCTGAAGAATCCGACACGTTTTTCGGACCGTTCAACGAAACCATCGTCCTGATCTTCAGGAAGGTGACGACAAACATCGGCGATGCGTACGACCCGGACACAGGTGACCCCCCCCCCCCCCCCCCCCTGCTGTCTGTCACTTCACACACAGCAGGCTTCAGCCATCTGTCTGCTGTGCTGTTTCCATAAAGCTCGGCTCATTGTGTTTTTATCTCAGATGGAATTGGTTTTTGCTTTGCTAACTCGTGTCAAAGGATACTTATGAACCAGTAATCCCTTAAAATAACCTGACATTTTCATTAATTTACATGAATTCACCCCTTAATTCATGCAACATCCCCTTAAAATAAATTAAGGCAGTTGTTAATGGAGGAGACCACATCAAAACCTCCTTAAACACCCCTTAATCTTGACTCTTTACTGTCTAATTTAATGAAAATTTCAGGGACACAGACATTTTCCATTAATTTCCACTTAATAAACCTGTAAACCTGCACAAAGGACATGAAAGATTCCTTAATTACTAGTGTCTCAGTGAATCAACCCATGAATAATTAATGGTTAATTAATGTTTATGTAAAGGAGAAATTAAGGTCATTTGAGGAATTAAATTAATGGGTTTAATGGGCTTTTGTAGTGATACTGTCGGTGTGTAATAATTTTGCGAGTCAAGAAAGTGTCAGTTTGTGGTAAAACTGTTGAAGTATCAGACTGTGAAAATACATAATTAGAAAGACTGCACACCCAAAAGTGACGTAAGTGACATCATCACTTTCTCTCTCCACAAGCTCCCAGAGCCTGAAGCTCAGTCCCTCTCAGACAGCAGGAGTATTAAACACAACCTGGAAGGTAGACAGGAAGAAGGATTTAAACTGCTGTAGGATAGTTTCAGTACAGTGGGGGCTAACGTTAACGCCATGCTGTGTGTTTCCTATGTTTCCTTCATGTTGGTGTGGGTGAGACAGAGATGTAGTTCACTGAGCCTGAAACACTAAACTAAACTTTACTTTACTGTTTTACCACAAACTGACACTTTCTTCACTTGGAAAATTATCTTTTAAATTGACAAAACATCATATGTGTAATTCATGGCTCAATTCAAACAGGATCAAACAATTATTTGTCTCTCGCCGTTGACTACCGTACAGATTTTTTTCTGAAATAAGGTCCCATGGTGGACAGGGGAGGGGGAGGGGCTTAGGCTCTCTATGAACCGTCCAGAGCGCCCTCTAGGGGTTTGGTGCTGTAGTGAAGGACGGACACCGGGAAGAACGGCAGGTTACACCGTTAGTATGGTTGGCGCCAAACGGTGCCTTCAAGTGCTGTCGGAAATATAAAACTTACAACTTCGCAAATTAAAACACAATTACACGTCGGCTAGTATATAATTTGTTCTTTATTATTTCAATAATCCGTTGTTTTTGCCTCTTTCATTCTTTCTATCCCTGTTTTTAATTGTCTGGCATTTTATTCTGAATCTTAGTGCCATCTTTTTATTATAGTTGTGTTGTCTGTAAAGCATTTTGTAACTCTGAAAGAATCGCGCTATATAAATAAAATGTGTTGTTATAATTATTAGTGAGCACACATGAACACATTTTGATATCAAAGTACATTGAAAACACCACCAGTCAGAGTCTGGACCCACCTGACTGAAGGTTCTGTTTCATTCTGATCTTCAGTCTTCTGCTTAAAGTCTTGAAATGAGTTTCTTAGTCAAATATAAATAGTGAAGTTGATCCTCTGTATGAATTTCTTTCCAAAGCCTTTGTCTTTCCATCAAGGCAAAGAATCTAAAATATCAGATAGTTTGGATTTGTTTCACACTTTTTTGGTTGCTGCATAATTCAGTTTGTGTTATTTCATAGTTTTGAGTCTTTATTGTTATTCTAACATGTGGAAAATAGTAAAAATAAAGAAAAATGTGGTGCGTCCAGACTGTAGACCGGTAGTGTATCTCTACCTGACGGCGGTCTTACAGCGTCTGTTGCGGTCTGTGGGCAGGAGTCTTCACCGTCCCGAGCGGAGGAGTTTACTACGTCCGCTTCACCGGCTGCGTGGGGAAGTCAGGCTCGCTGAGCACGGCGCTGCTTAGGAACGGCGAGAACGTGTTCGGCGTCTACGAGATGAGCGGCGGGCACGCCGGCGGGTCCAACGGCATGACGCTGGTCCTGGAGCGGGGAGACCGGCTCTGGGTCGTCCTGTGGCCCCGACAGACCGCCTTCGACCAGAGCAAACTCACCACCTTCAGCGGCTTCCTGCTCTATCCCATGGAGCTGTGATGGAAATACACACAATGTGACTTCCACCTGCTTCCTACGTTTCCTCTGGGATTAATAAAGTATCTATCTATCTATCTATCTATCTATCTATCTATCTATCTATCTATCTATCTATCTATCTATCTATCTATCTATCTATCTATCTGAAATATTACCAATATTATATTTCAATACCTACTGTACAGTGGTGGAAAGAGTACTAAAACTCACATAGAAGTATTGTTACTTTGCTGTTACTGTGCTGTTGCAACTAATTCATTTAGTCTGTTATTGAATCCTAAAATCGTCATTTTCTTCAAATAAGTGAAAAAAATAGATAATTTCTCTTGTTTCCAATGCAAATCAACTTGTGTGAAGAATTCAGTAGAATCAAGAGTGATTTCCTTGACAGCAGAGCAGTGATCTGCTTTATTCTGACTGCTTTCTACAGACTGACACTCTGTTCTAGAAAACTCCTGAAACAAGTGAAGCTGCAGTGGAGACAAGTGGAGTTATCTCTCCTCACTGCAGAATGTTTCTCTTGGGTTAAGAACAAGAAGATGTGAGGCTGAATATGAGACTAGATGACTCGTTAAGATGGAGGGATTTTACAGTGAGATAAAAAATGTCCTTCAGTAAAAGTACAAAGTGTGTGATTTAAAATGTCCTCAGAGTGAAAGTTCCTGAGTTCCTCTTTAGAACAGAGAACGTTGTCAGCTGTGATCTTTTCCATGTGATTCTAACAGGAGAGAGGACAGAGTTCACACTAGATTCTTTTCACTGGAAACATTAGAAATGAGAAAATAAAGTGCAGAAACAAAGTAAAGTCAGATTCCTCTTCTCACTGTGAATGGATCCACAGTTTGTCAGTTTACAGTTGATCCGGTTTCTGTTGCTGATGGAGAGACACAATCTGTTCTGTGATGGATGGATTTAAAATGGACTGAAGGACAAAACTGCAGGAGAGATGGACTGAAGGAGAAGTCAAAGTACTGACTTTAAAAAATACTCCAAAAAGTACAAGTACACAAAACAGTAACTCAGTTACAGTAATGTGAGTAAATGTAATTAGTTACTTCCAGTCTTGACAGCAGCTGTTTTTGTGTCTTACAGGTAAAAGGTCCAGACAGGCTTTGAATTTCATATCAACAAAAAATAAAACCCCCAAAAATAACCCTAATAATAAACTATATTAGACTATGTATTAAACATCCATTTCTGGACCAAAAAGACTTTTGGTTGGACAGCAGATAAACTTTCATATAATTTTTCCAGGGTTTCTGCAGGTTTGAGTTTTTAAATGCTGCCTGGAATTGAATTTAAGTTTTTATTTTATTTTAAAAACCAAAATGAAGAAGCCGAGCTGTCTGAACCAGCTTATGTCTGATTCAACATGACTGAATGTTCTGAAACTATAAATGGGCAGAAGAAGAAGAAGAAGAAGGAGGACAACAGGAAAATAATCATTAAGGGACCCGGAGCAGCAGATAAGATGAAGATCCGGTTATAAACTTCCTGGATGTTTATCCTTCGTCTTCAGGTCACATGGGACGACAGGAACGCCGGAGGAAACACAGTTTGGATAAAGAGTCTCAACTCCCATCCAGGATCGTTCTGGGCTCACAGGAATATTTGCCCCATCTGTGGTCAGGCTGCTGTGACCTCTGACCTTTGACCTCCTCACTGCTGGAAGCTTTTCCTGCTGTTGATCTCAGTGTAAAAGTCACAGGAATGAAGATAAAACTAAGAGACATGAAGCAGCACAGTGTGGAGGTTCGAGGATGGAGGGAGACTTTCATGAAGAGATCTGATTCCTCAATTATAATAATGAGAATAATAATAATAGTTTCTTCTTTTCTTGAGACATGAGGTACAAATATACATAAATATTTAAGAACAAATTTGAGAACTTTGCTTTCCAGAATCACAGATTTATAAGTTTTGTCTTAGGAGGCAAAATAAGAAAGTAGCTTCTCTCTCTCCAACTGATCTCCTATTGGTTTACACTTTTGATTGATCCCTCCCTGCATTAAGCCCCGCCTCAACATCCTGTTTTGACAGGAAATACATCACATTAAGGAAGTAAGATGCTCTGTTTCATTGTGAGTTTAGCTTCAGTTTGATTATTAAATCAGTTTAACACAACAACCAAAAAAGAACAGGAAGACTTCTGAAAAAGGAATTTTATTATTGAAATATTCTTTTAAACAATTAGACTATTGCACATTGGTATCATAAAAACAGCTCATTTATTTGGCTAAAAGTTCAACATCAGCTTCAGTAAACACTTCACAGAGCGTGATGAAGAGACGAGGAACCAGAGAGGAACCAGAGAGGAACCTGTGAGGAACCAGAGAGGAACCAAAGAGGAACCGGAGAGGAACCAGAGAGGAACCAAAGAGGAACCGGAGAGGAACCAGAGAGGAACCGGCCGGAGCGTTCCTGTCTGCAACACTCCGGTAAACACTCTTACAAAAAGTCTCATGTGAAAACCCACATGTGAATTCAAAGCACATGTGCTTTTTTAACATGTTGGTTTTCATATGTGAACGTGAAATTTCCCATGTGAACATTTTCACCTGTGAATTGTCTCTTTGCGTGTGAAATTAAGTTTTCACATGTGAAACAAATATTTTCATACTGTATGTAATGGCAGGTGAAAATGTGAAAAAAATTTCACGTGGAAAAAAAAACATTTTCACCAATGAATTTAAATTTTCACATCTCAAGTAAAAATCATGTGATGTCACAATACAATGTGAAAATAATTGTTCACATATGGAAAAAGGTATGTTCAAAACACATGTGGATTTTCACAGTACAAAAATACAGTCTGTGTTTTCATGGCTTGTCTATGGAAGACCATTTCTGCCAGTGTGATGAAAAAAAAAAGATCCTGTAAGTCATTATAATGAGAAACTTTCTCAATATATATAGACTTAGTATCTCAAAATAATGAGAAACTTTCTCAAAATAATGAGAAACTTTCTCAAAATAATGAGAAACTTTATCAAAATAATGACTTAGTATCTCAAAGATACTAAGTCATTTTGAGAAAGTTTCTCATAAGACTTACAGGACTGTTTTTTTCATCACACTGGCGGAGATGGGCTTCCATACTCGTCGGCCCGCAGGCCCAAAGGCATCACATTTTTACCAATAATCAGTCCACAGGGATCAATAGGTCTCGTCTTTCACAGGAGAGCAGAATAAAAACTGAACTAATCTGAATGTTCAGGTCAGGTCATTTGTGGTCGTGACTGACGGGGTTTCCTCCAGATCCACGACTCAGTTTCCTCATGAACAGGATTCAGTTCAGTCTCTTCCTCTGGACTCTGATGTCGTCAGTTAAAGACGACAGGAACATCTGATGTGATGTTAGAAGAAGAGAGGAGGAGGAGGAGGAGGAGGAGGAACGACTGGAGGAGCAGGGAGGAGGAAGAGTAAAGTAATAAACTGAGTAGAATAAATAATTACTAATAGAAAGAGGAGAGTAACTGTAGGCCTGCTGCTGCCAGGGAGTAAAGAGTGAAGTAATATAATGAGTAAAGTAACTAAGTGCTGCTCAGGGAGGAAGAAGGAAAGTAATAGAATAATGAGTAACTAATTACTAATAGAAAGAGTAGAGTAACAAATTACTGCTCATTATAGAACTGAGAAATGGTAAAGTTAAGTAATAAAATGAAAAGAATGACTAATTACTAACCACTAGAAAACCAAAACCCTTCATTTTATCCCTGAAATGTCCTTAATTTCTCCATTACATAAATATTAATTATCCATTAAAAATACATACAAAAACATAGATTTAAAAAATAAAATAAGAGTTAGTATTATGGATTTTTACGGGGTTGATTCATGGTTTGATGGCTTTAGTAATTAAGGGATTTTTGTGCCTTCTGTGCAGGTTTACATATTAATGAGCTATTAAGGGAAAGTTGCTGTCTCCCTGAATTTTTCATTATATTAGAAAATCAAACATTGAGGGGAGTTTAAGGGGTTTTCAATTGGGTCTCCTTCATTAATAACTCCCTTAACTCATTTTAAGGGGATTTTGCATTAATTAAGGAGTTAATTAATGTAAATAAGGTTATTTTAAGGGATTATCAGTTCGTTCGCCGTAGAGGAACCAGGCAGGCTGCTGCTGCAGGGAGTGACAGGCTTTTTAAATAAATAACTACTAAGGAGTAATCTATTACTTTCTCTCAGTAACGACCCCCACACTGTCGGTGAGCAGCTCCGTCCCGGACCCGGACCCGGGCTCCGGGGAGCTGGAGCTCCACCAGCCGGCCTCCTCCTGCCGGTGGGTCGGCAGGTTGGCCGGATCCTCCGCGGTGACAGCGGGAGGAGGCTCGGTGTTCAGGCCGGGCTCGGTGAAGCCCTGCCCGGCCTGCCGCGGCTCGGCCGGCCCGGTGGGAGCGGAGACCTGACCAAAACCTCCGGGCTGCCTCACCGGGGCTTCCCCCGGTGTGACGTATACAGAGACAGAATTACCATTAGTGTTACTGTTAGTGTCAATATTAGTACTGTTAGTATTAGAATTTATATTAGTATCAGTGTTAGTATTAATATCGGTGTTAATAATAGTATTAGTATCACAATGTATCTCAGTGTTATCGTCCGTCCCGGTGCTCCTCCCCGGTGTCCCGGGCCGGCTCCGTCCCCGGCCGTGTCCCGGGCCGGCGGTTGGTTTCCAGATCAGACTGTAGTAAACCGCCAGGATGACGGCAGCCAGAGACACGGACAGCACGTACGCGGTCACCGTGGCCAGTCTCACCCACTTCTTATTGGTCTTGGCCAGCAGCTTGGCCTTCTGGTCGCCGGTGTAGGTGGCCGGTTTGCCCCGCTCCATGCCGGGGTAAAGTCCCGGTCTTTCGCGGTAGCCCGGTTCTTGGTCCTGCGGTCCTCCTGCACGTCCGCCTCGGCCGTTCAGGTCAGATCCCGAGTGGAGGAGGAGAAGGTCCGGTCCGGTCCGGTCGGATGCCCGGTCGGTGCCTCTGCAGCCCGGCGCGGTGCCTCAGCCTCCCGGTCCGGCCATCAGCAGACCCGGTCTGTCTTCAGTTCATCAGTTCATCAGTTCATCAGTTCATCAGTTCATCAGTTCATCAGTTCATCTGTTTCCAGCTGCTGGAGTCTCACTGGGTTTATTCAGTCTGAGCCTCGTCAAGTTACACGGAGTTAACCACGGCCCGGAATCTACGCGACTTTGCCTTCAAAATAAAAGCCTAATGTTTGCCAAACCTGGAAAAAGAAATCGTAATAACAACGCTCCGCGGTTTGTGCTCACGTGCTTCCTCTCGTGGCTGCAAGAGGACAAAACTCTCTGCCCCAAAATGTTAACAGTTTGTTTATAGCAAAAGCTAACCTTCCTACACTATAGCCATAATAAGCTAATGACATCAAAAGTTTACTTCTAGTTTAGCAGGACTGTAGCTGGAACCTTTGGATGTTTTAGTGTTCTCCGTTTGAATAATGCTGAGCTGATATTGATCCGATATCAGAACACTCAGTTTGTTTTCCGTGTGTGTAGGAGGATCAGTAGTGTTTGTTTTTAGATTCTCAACTTCACCTTATCTTTCTCCAGTCCATCTTCTCCAGTTGTTAGCAGGGACAGCAGTTAATTTCAAGCCAGGTTTGACACCAGAAAGTTTGGAATTTTAAAACAAGTAAATGATAAAACATTGAATTAGTGTGACATGAATTGCAAAATAACCGGGTATCACTAAGGATTTTATTTTGAAAGTTCTGCCCGGAAGTCCAGTGTTTAATTCTGTTCGCTTGACGCAGGTGTTTCCTGTGTTGTTGCTGCTGATCACCAGTAGAGAGCAGCGTCGGTCAGAATATCAGGAAGCATCAACCAGCAGATTAATTAAAAACTATCAAATAACTCTCATTAAATAAATAAGCCATTAAAAATGCTTATAAGCATGAACAAAGCATTAGTTTATATCATGTATTTCATAAGTTACAGATGTTAGTAAATGATGACTCAGCCTGTCACTGTTTCATCAGGTGACTTCTCTCAGTAGACAAATTTCATGTTTTCATTTCATGTTGTATAATATTGCTAAAAGATTCATAAATGTTTTTACGTGGTAACAGTTTCTATATTTGATGCTGAATAGTTGTGAAATGTGAGTAGCAAGTGTTCTTGTTAATTTAATATTTATTCATCACTTATACAATTTCAAACCCCTTCTGTTGAACATCCGTCACGCTGCACAAACATAAAAACAACAGCAGGAAGCAGAGCGGAGGCCAGATCTTAGTGCACAGCAGTGACTTTATTACAACATCTAATAATTCCTACATGGAGTTCTTCCAAATGTTGATAATGTAACAGTACTGTTGCTTTGTCTTGTGTTTTAGATAACATGTTATTATGATATTACAATATTGAATTTCCCACCAGGCCGGACACACTGGTGGAATAACTGAAGCCTTTAGAAGAACCGTCAGTCAATCCAGATCATTTGGAGAGTGAATGTTCAGCTCAGAGTTGAAGCCAACAACATCTTTAACCAGAGGTGAGACCAAGTCCACTCTGCTCAAGTCCCAAATCAATCTCAAGTCTTGAGGCATAACTCTCAAGTCAAGTCGCAAGTCTAAATGTAGATTACCAAGTCAAGTCCATGTCATTAATGTCAAGTCCCAAGTCTAAATGTAGATTACCAAGTCAAGTCCATGTCATTAATGTCAAGTCCCAGGTCTAAATGTAGATTACCAAGTCAAGTCCATGTCATTAATGTCAAGTCTCAAGTCTAAATGTAGAACAGCAAGTCAAGTCAGAACAAATCAAGAGTCCAGTATCAATTTCATATCTTAAAGAAAACTAAATATCTAGGACTTTTCAATGCAATATGGTTTTAATAGGATAAAAACTTGGTAAGAGCATCATGAGTTTGATTTCTATAATCAGTTTCAACTTCAATAAATTCAATCATTCCATACAAATTCAGAAAACAGAATTTAAATTCAGTCGTCTGCTGGAACAAATCTCATCACTTTCAATCTAAGTCATTTACACAAACACAAGATCTCAAGTCAAGACTTTAGAAACCTTTTCAAGTCATCAGAGTACAAGTCAGAGTCAAGTCCCAAGTCAGCAGAACCCAAGTCAAGTCTCAAGTCTTCTCTTCATGCATCAAGTCAAGTCTCAACCAATTCAAACTGGGACTCTAGTCCAAGTCATGTGACTTGAGTCCCCACCTCTGTCTTTTACTATGACTGTACATCACACTCAATCTAACAGTTTTCAGAAAATGGAATATGAATTTATCCCTCCATAAGAAAATTTAGAATGGTTCTTCATCTGAAGGATTAAATTAAAAATATCAGATTGAAGGCATTTCTAAACATTATCAATTTTGAAAGTTGAGCTAACATGAAAACAAGAGACTATCTGCAAATCAAACCAAAAGCATCATGTTCCAGTGTCTCATCCTCTACATTCAGTTTTCAACCTGCACCAACCATTTTGTTACACTTTGAAATTAACATTTTTTATCAGCTCTTACAGGACCCATTTAAATATTAAAGGATTTTGTGGTGTATTTATCTTGTGTTTTTGCTGAGGAAGGATCATTTAGACAGACAAAATAGCTTGAAAAGAATAATTTGATTGGCTGTTGAATTTCAGAGCCAATTTGACAGAGCAGCAGGTAGATACATTCAGAGTCCCAACTTTAAATTACTGATAATCTGAAATAATAATGATAATAATAATAATTACAAAATATCCAATGCTTTTTTGCTGTTGCCATTAGTTTGGTTTTGGCCACATGCTCGGCCACACCAGCTCTGGTTATGTTTTGTTGCCATGGTGACAAGCATCCCTCCACACACCGAGGCACTGGAACACCTGTCAATCAAAACAGATTCACAGAATGATGGACATGTCAACCCAAAAGGAAGGAAGAGAGGCAGATGGCAGCTTTAACTAAATTATCAGCAATACAAATAAGCTTGGCACTGAACTGCATAAATACTCACAGTAAACACAATACATTTGGATAAATTGACTGTATTCTGTGATACATAAACCTATCACTGCTGGTGAGTAAAAACCATTTCACGTTGGGTTTTTAATTTTCTGTTGAAACCCCACTATATAATTTCAAAAAGTCATGTGAGAAAATCAGGATTCCCTCCTTTTCTTCCTTCCTGAAAAACGTTTTGAATTTTATAGCACTAGGCCTATGAGATGAGTGATACTATAGTGTTCTACAGTACCTCGTGCCAGAATTATTGTTATTTGAACTCACCTGTGATGTTGTTGCTGTGGGATCTCCTCACTCGTCCAGGCTCTTCTTGGAGGGTCCGTCCCTGGTCTTCGCCCTCAGCTTGTTCACCTGAGACTCGGCGATGTCGGCTCTCTCCTCAGCCTCCTCTAACTCGTGCTGCAGCTTGCGGAACTTGGCCATGTTGGTGTTAGCCGCCTCCTCGGCCTCCTCCGCCGCGCGCTTGTAGGACTTGACCTTCAGCTGCAGCTTATCCGCCAGGTCCTGGAGGCGAGCCATGTTCTTGCGGTCTTCGTCCGTCTGGTAGGTGAGCTCTTTGATGCGCCGTTCGTACTTGCGCACCCCTTTGATGGACTCCGTTCCCCTCTTCTGCTCTGCCTCCAGCTCGTTCTCCAGCTCCTTAATGCGTCCCTCCATTTTCTGAAGCTGCTTCTTGCCGCCCTTCATGGCTATCTGCTCAGCCTCATCCAGGCGGTGCTGCAAGTCTTTGATGGTCTGCTCCATGTTCTTCTTCATGCGCTCCAGATGGGCACTGGTGTCCTGCTCCTTCTTCAGCTCCTCAGCCATCATGGCTGCATCTGTAATGGCCTTCTTAGCCTTCTCCTCAGCGTTGCGGTTCTCTTGTATGGCTTCCTCCATCTCACTCTGCAGATGGAGAAGGTCTGCCTCATGCTTCTTCTTCTGATTGATGAGGCTGGTGTTCTGGGAGTGCAGGAGCTGCATGCGCTCTGTTGCGTCAGTCAGCTCCTGTTCGGCCAACTTCCGACCTCGTTCTGTCTGCTCCAGTGCGGCCCTCACTTCCTCCAGCTCGGCCTGGATCAGATTGTTTCGGCGTTCCAGCAGAGCGATGTTCTCTCTCATGTCATCGTTCCCATGTGCCGCGTCGTCCAGCTGTAACTGAGCATCTTTCAGGAATGCCTGGAGGCTCTTGAGCTGTTTCTGGGCATCCGCTGCCTGCCTGTTGGCTTGGCTGAGCTGTATCTCCATCTCATTGAGGTCACCGTCCATCTTCTTCTTGACTCTCAGGGCCTCATTGCGGCTCCTGGTCTCAGATTCTAAAGAGGACTGAAGGGACTCAACCATTCGTTGGTAGTTTCTCTTGGCCTGCTCCATTTCCTCATCTTTCTCAGCCAGCTTCCGCTCCAGGTCGGCCTTCACTTGGTTGAACTCCAGCTGGGCTCGGAGGATCTTGCTCTCTTCGTGCTCCAGGGAACCTTCTGCCTCCTCCAGTGCTGACTGGAGCTCACACTTTTCTTGCTCCAGCTGCTTCCGAAGTTTCTCCAGTTCATGAGCGCTCTTGCCACCCTCACCAAGTTGGTCAGTGAGGTCAGAGATTTCCTCTTGGAGGTTCTTGTTCTCTCTCTTCATGGTCTCAAGTTGATCCAAGGACTCCTCATAGGCATTCTTCAGTTTGAAGAGCTCAGTGCTCAGAGACCTAGCTTCCTTCTGAGAGGCCTCCAGTTCACATTGTGACTCCTCATACTTTTGCTTCCACTCTGCCATGACTTTGTCAAAGGATCTTTGCTTTTTGTCCAGAGCTGCAGATGCTGCATTGGATCTTTCAAGGTCCAACATCAGGTCCTCAATCTCATTTTGGAGACGGTGCTTGGTCTTCTCAAGGGAGGAACACTTTGCGTTCACAGCCTCGATGGCCTCCTCTGCCTCCTGCAGCCTCTGGACCAGCTTCTTCTTTGCTTCTTCCAGCTCCTCTGTTCTCTGGATTCCATCAGTTTCATACTTTGTCCTCCATGTTGAGACCTCAGTGTTGGCTTTGGACAGTGCTCTCTGCAGCTCTGCTTTGGCCTCCTGCTCCTCTTCAAACTGCTCTCTGAGCAGATCACAGTCATGACGGGCAGATTGCACAGCATGGGCGAGGGCATTCTTTGCCTTGACTTCCTCTTCCAGCTGTCTGCGTAAGTCTTCTAGCTGCTGGGTGTACGAGCTCTTCCCTCTGGTCAGCTGTGATACCAGACACTCTTTCTCCTCCAGCTGACGTCCAAGCTCTCCGTTTTCAGTGAGCAGCTTGGCCCTCTGGGTAGTGAAGTCATTGATGGTTCGTTGAGCCTCTTCATATTTACTCTTGTACTCGTTCATGTTGTCTTCCATTGAACGACACATCTTCTCAATGTTTGACTTAGCCTTCACCACACTCTCCATATTAGATGACAAGTCATCCAGCTCCAGCTTCAGCTCACTCTTTTCCTTCTCCAGCTTTTGTTTGACACGCTGCAGGTTATCAATCTGTTCACCCAGTTCAGCCACACTGTCAGCATGCTTCTTCCTCAGAGAGGCAGCAGTAGCCTCGTGTTGGAGGGTGGATTCCTCCAGCTCCCTGCGCAGCTTCTGGAATTCAGCATCTCTCTTCTTATTGAGCTCCACCTGGGCTGATGTGACGCCACCAGCTTCCTCCAGGCGCTCACTAATGTCCTCCAGCTCTCGGGAAAGATCAGAGCGCTGCTTCTCTACTTTAGCCCGGGCCGCACGCTCAGCATCCAGCTCCTCCTCAAGCTCCTCAATTCTTGCCTGGTTTTCTTTCAGCTTCTTTTGGAGCTGAACTGATGTTATCTGCTCATCTTCTATCCTTCCGTTCATGTGGCTGATCTCAAAATCTTTCTTCTTGAGTCTCTCCTCCAGCTGCTGTTTGTCGTTTTCTAAGTCCATCAGACTTTCTTGAGTCAGTTTTAGGTCTCCCTCAAGCTTCCTCTTTGAGCGCTCAAGGTCCATCCTGACTTTTTTCTCTTGCTCCAAGGAGCCCTCCAGATCGTCCACCTGTTGCTCCAGCTTCACTTTGGCTTTGGTCAAGGTGTTGGCTTTGTCTTCTTCACTCTGAAGGTCATCCAGTGTCTGCTGATGAGCCTCCTGCAGTGCTTTCTTCTCTTTGGTTAGCTTCATGATGTTCTCATCCTGAGAAGCCATCTCCTCAGTGAGATTTTTCACCTTGTTCTCTGTAGCGTGTTTCTCCTTTTCAACCTTGGCCAATGTTAGCTCAAGGTCATCTATATCTTTCTTTAACTCGGAACACTCATCTTCCAGCTTTCGTTTCTTAGCTGTAAGATCTGCATTCATCTCCTCTTCATCCTCCATTCTTTCTGTCATCTCTTTCAACTTGGCTTCCAGTTGAATCTTGCTCTTAATAAGTTGTTCGCAGCGTTCTTCAGCATCTGTTAATGTATCCTGCTCAGACTGAATTTGCAGATTCAGATCATTCTTCTCTTGGAGAAGAGTCACCATTTTCTCCTCTAGTTCCTTTCGTCTCACTTCAGATTTCTCCAGGGCTTCCTTCAACTTGTTGAACTCATCCTTCATATTGGCCATCTCCTTCTCCGACTCAGCGCTCTTCAGCAGGGGCTTGATCTTGAAGAACAACTTCATCCATGGCCAGTTCTTAACACCCAGGAAGGAGCGAAGGTTCCACTGGATAACCATTAGGGCATCTCTGCGTTCCACTAGCTTAGCAAACTCAGCTCTCATGAGGATTGCTCTGGCATTAGCTTGGATCCTGGTGATGATGCGAGAGAGTTGCTCATCTCGCATCTCCTCCAACGTTCCCAGCAAGCCTGCTTTGAAGAACACCTTGGTGTGGCCGAACCTGTACTGTGTGTGGTCGATGTCCAGGGATCCCAGCAGCTTTTCGGCACTTTTCTTGCAGTCAATAAACTGGCCCTCAGGAATGGCAGAGGCATTCAGAATTCTGTATCGTTGTTTGAAGTCTCCATAGAGAACCCTGTTGGGGAAACCCTTTCTGCAGATTCTGATGCCTTCCAGCACACCGTTACAGCGTAGCTGGTGCATCACAAGGCAGTTGTCCATGATGCCTGGAGTTTTGCGCTCATTTGGAATCAGACAACGGACAAAGTGGGGGTGGGTGGTCTTCAGGTTGGTCATCAGCTTGTTAAGATTTTCCCTGTGAAGTGCAGACACTGTCTGGAAGGAGGAGCCTTTCTTCTTGGCCCCTTTGCCACCTTTATCACCGTCAGTCCCTGCATAGGTTAAAAAGAGCTGACTGAGGAACTTAAGGGAGGATTTCTGGTAAAGCCCAACCACCGTTTCATTCAGTGGGTCCTTGTTTTTCACCAGCCAGCCGGAAATGTTGTAGTCAACTGTGCCAGCATAGTGGACCAGGGCAAAATGTGCCTCTGCTTTCCCCTTTGCAGCCCTGGGCTTCTCAAACATTTTGTTCTTGCCCAGATGATTGTCATAGAGCTTGGACTTGAAGGTCTGGTCGCTGGCCTTGGGGAACATGCACTCTTCCTCCAGAATAGACATGATCCCCAGTGGCTTCTCAATGAGGTCAATACAAGCTTGCAAGTCCATCCCAAAGTCAATGAACTCCCAGTCAATGCCCTCTTTTTTGTATTCCTCTTGCTCCAGAACAAACATGTGATGGTTGAAAAACTGTTGCAGTTTCTCATTGGTGAAGTTAATGCACAGCTGCTCGAAGGTGTTGAAATCAAAGATCTCAAATCCAGCAATGTCCAGCACTCCTATGAAGTACTGGCGATGCTGTTTAGTGTCAAGGGACTGGTTGATTCTCACCACCATCCAGTTGAACATCTTTTCATACACTGACTTAGCCAGAGCACCAATGGAATAGTAGACTTGGTCTACACCCTGGCCTTTGGTGACATATTCATTTCCTACCTTGACTCTGGGATGGCACAGCCCTTTGATGAGGTCTGCAGAGTTCAGCCCCATCAGGTAAGCCGACTTATCAGCAGCCTCCGTTCCGTCAGGCTCAGCTTGCTCCTCACGCTGCTTCTGCTTAAACTTCATGTTGCCATAGTGCATAATGGCACCGGTCAGCTTATAGATTCCCATCTTCTCGTCTTGAGTGAAGCCAAGCACGTCGAAGGCGCTGTCAGTGGCCATCAGTTCCTCTGAGTCGTTGATGGATTGTACTGTTACCTCTCCTTGGGAGATGTAAGAGTAGTCATATGGGTTGTTGGTAATCAACAGCATGTCCAGCAGCTCTGGCTTCTGATTGGACAAGATCTGGAAGAAGATGTGGTAGTTCCTCTCAGACTTGAGCTGAAAGGTGACACGTGACTTCTCCAGCAGGTAAGTCTCAATGTCAGCAGACGACAGCTTGCCACTGGTTCCGAAGTGAATTCGGATGAATTTTCCAAAACGGGATGAGTTGTCATTCCTCAATGTTTTGGCATTACCAAAGGCCTCCAGGGCAGGGTTTGCCTGGATGATTTGATCCTCCAGTGTTCCCTTGCTGGTATCTTTCTTGCCTCCACCAACCGCAGCAATGCTGGCAAAGTACTGGATGACTCTCTTGGTGTTGACTGTCTTCCCAGCTCCGGATTCTCCGGTGATGAGAACAGACTGGTTCTCCCTGTCAGTGAGCATGTACTGGTAGGCGTTATCTGAGATGGAGAAGATATGGGGGGGGGCCTCGGTTCTCTTCTTCCCCCTGTAGGCCGCCACCACCTCAGCATCATAGACAGGAAGCCACTTGTAGGGGTTCACTGTCACACAGAAGAGCCCAGAGTAGGTGTAGATCATCCATGCGGCGTAACGCTCTTTGAGGTTAAACAGCACGGCGGGCTCGTGGAGGAAAGTGAACATCGCCATGTCTTCAATTTTATCGAATTTTGGCGGGTTCTGGGGATGAACGTCTGACTCCTTCACAGTCACCGTTGTTCCGTCCTCCTTCTTGACAGTTGCCTTCCCTCCCTCCTTGCTTTGGATCTGTCCCTTGACATATTCCACCTTGTCATCGACAACAAAGCACTCAATTTTGATGTCAAAAGCCCTGGTTTGGGCCTCCAGGCGCTCCTTATCTGACTTCCTCAGGTAAGAAGCAGCCTTCCCAAACTCGGCCATCAGAGCGTCACCCATGGTTGAGGGTGGAAATCCACAGACAGAGGGAGAATCAGCTGGAGAGAGAGAGAATGCAGATCTTTTTTCTGGTGACTCTGATGTAGAACTGCACAGCTCTTCACTGCAGGCAGAGGTTTATAAAGGCTGCCTGTGGACCAAATTAGGAGATAGCTGCTGGGGACAAAAAAATACAAAACTAAATTTGTCCCAAGATGTACAAGCACCATGAGGGCAGTTTCAGGACCTTTTGCTGTCAGTGTCCATTTTAGGGAAAGTAGCATTTCGCTGCTTATCTCCCTCCTTTTACCCTCTTGATAGGGATTCCAGACACCTCTCCATTTATCCACAGTGTGCTCAGTCTCTGCTGTAACTTCACAGGATTTGTGCATTTGCTCCATTTTTATCCACCATGTACTGTGTATCATACACATGGGGCAGTTTCATACAAAACTTTTTAAAAATATAACTTGAAAAGGAAACAGACATCCATAGTGTTGTCTGACTTAAGTATTTTTTTCTTTTTATCTGTGTCCAGCTGCATGCCAGGCTGCTGACAGAGAGACGACACCAACACCTCCTCCAGCACCGTCACAGCAGACAGTCTGGACTCATCTGCACTCAGCCTCCGCCTCAAATAGAACACAATGACACTTTTATCAGAGATTTCAAAGTCTCCACTTCAAACATTTCAAAGTCCACCATCTGAGCTATTATTTCTATCATCCACGCAGTCTCAAATGTGGAAGACACTTCATCTCGTGGTATAGTATTTACCCAAACTCTTGACAGCTGGAAAGTACCAGGAAATACCTGATAACTGATATGTAAATGCTGCACCTTATCTGAGTTAAAACAGGGCTACAAGCAGTTAGGGATGCAGTAGCTGCTGCACTGTGTCTGTGGAACAAACAGTGATGTACAGTATCTGTTGCTGTAATGGGAGAATTTCAGTCTAGAAGCTTTTTGCTCTCCAGCACACTGAAAAATTGTCTAAACCACAAATCTGACATTCATTCATGTTTCATGCCTCACTGCATGCTTTATTTCCTATCCAGTAAATTATTGTCATGAACAGCATGACATTATACACCGTGGCCCTGACTGTTACTGAAGGCTGTGTGACACTAGTGCTGCATCAGCTCCACATTACTTGCAGAAGAAAAAGAGAAGATTTAGAGAAGAAATGTTAGATGCACCGGGCGTTGCATATTATCCCAAAGCAGGTTCTCAGTCTTTTTGACTTGAAGCGATGCTTCCTGAACAGTTCAACCAAAGAATGATTTTCCCTTTACAGCTTTGATTAATTATCAGAGGAGCCTGAGAGGCTGAATACTGTTCAGTATCTCATAAGAAAAAAGCAAAAATAGGATAATACATTTGTATAGTGGAAATATGTTTCTTTCCTATCTCATAAATCATCTCGCAACTCCCCAAAATGATCTTGTGACCCCCAGGTTGAGATCCACTGTCCTCTAACCCAGTGGTTCCCAACCCAGTCCTCAAGGACCCCCTGTCCTGCAAGTTTTTATTCCATCTTTACTCTTGCACACCTGATCCCAATGGGGCCTACACACTTTCATGCTGCTCTGTTCAGGTAGATCTGTCTCTACCAATCAGCATTAAGACCTTAACTGGATCAGGTGCGCAAGAGTAGAGCTGGAACCAATACTTGCAGGAAAAGGGGTCCTTTAGGACTGGGTTGGGAAACACTGCTCTAACCTGATCCCTGTCCTGTCAGAACCACTGATTCAATTTCAATCCAGTTTTATGAAACTGTACTTGTCCCTCTTGCTGCTGGGCTCCAGTCTGTAGATGCTGCTGTCTCTGCTAATAGAAAGTGAGCGAGCGGAGCGTCCTGCAGAACCCACCGGCTCTTAAAATACCAGCTGATAGCGCTGCGTTATCTCTGAGGACCTCAGCTGTCGCTCATGTGTTCCTCCAGTTAATCTAACAAGCTCTCTTTGTCCCTTTAATCCTCTGATAAGTCTGGAAGAGAAAGACAGTTTTGACCAGTAAAGGAATGAAAAGAACTGAACTTCTCTTGGGAAACAATGAATATGTTCAATAGCATCTAAAATGTCCCATAGACCAATCAGATGTCAGTATTTAAAACGAAACAATTCCTACTACCTGGTGTAGGAGGAACCATTTGGGTTCAACCCTTTAAGGATTATAATCCAAATTAATCTACAGTCAAGAACATTATAGTAGGATATGTTACGATGTCTAAAGGAAATCCTTAAATTGAATTCCTTTTTCATTCCATTTGGGTGAAGACTTTTAAAATGCTGGATCCAAAAGGCCTCTCTTCACTTTCTAATGAACTGTAATCCTCCTCTCAGACCAAGAGAGACTTCCTCTTGTCTTCTTTAAAGCGGCGCTGCAGGATTTCCTGAGTTCAGTCTGTTAAAGAGCGCTGGGTTTCACCTATTGACACTTTCCCACAGGGGCATGAAATTATCTGTGTTCTTGCGAGTAAAGTCTGACTACAAACTGGACTGAAGTCTAAGATGAATCTATTTTCATGTGTCTGGTCACCAGTGTTTGGGGTAACGCATTACAAAGTAACACCTTACTGTAATCACATTACATTTGTCTGTAACGCAGTAATGTAACGCGTTACGGTTCCTAAATTCAGTAATCACATTACAGTTACTAATCAAACAATTATGTCGTTACTTGTGTTACATAAGTTCTTCAATTATCTGCAGGATCTGGAATCTGACGGATTATCTGGGCAGATAGAAAAAAATCATCAAACGGGCCTTTTCATGCACGCTTGCGCAACAACCTCTGACCTCTGACCTCTGACCTCTCGTGTGACTTTGGCTAGAGAGTTCGTGAGGGAGAGAGGACAAAAAAATGGCAGAGTGGTCTACAACTTTTGAGCGGTGGAGATCAGGTGGAGATCAGGTGGAGATCAGGTGGAGATCAGGTGGAGATCAGGTGGAGATATATGCACATTACTTCATATTTGTTTGTTCACAAAAGGACAAGAACGTGACAGTAAAGTGCAAACCGTGCTCAGACCAGAAACAACGACCCACTGCTGTGAACACCACATCAGATCTCTCCAAGCTCCTGCAGAGGCAACATGCTAACACAAAGCTAGGAGCGAAAGACCTCCGGACCCAGAGTGACACCTAGGCTGAGTGTGTGCCGACCCCAACCGAGCTGCCACAGCTTGGCTTTCAACAGGTGACAAAAGCAGATCTGAACAGGCTTATAGCATCGCACATAGCAGAGGAAATGTTGCCCGTTTCTACAGTAGGATCGCAAAAGTCATGTAACGAGTAGTGTAACAAATTACTTTCTACAGGGAGTAAATAAGTAAAGTAACGCATTACTTTTTTTTTACAGGTAACGAGTAATGTGTAATACATTACTTTTTTTGAGTAACGACCCCAACACTGCTGGTCACAGGTCTTCCTCAGCAGGTTCAGGTCTTCTGCAGGACTGAATCTCTTCCTCCAGACTGTCCTGACAGATAAACGACAAGATCATCATGTAAAATACTGACTGCAGTGAGTTAATACTCATTTTAAATTAAATGAACTGCAGCAGATACAGGATTATATAACTCTTCTGGTTTAAGCCTCTCAGGCTGACAGTCTGAAATCCATCAGATGATGAAGGCCGCTCAGGCAGAACAGGAACATGCGTGTGCGTGTTCCACCGCCCTGCGTGGTCATGTATGTACTTACTGGGCGTCTGAACACATAAATCAACAGACATTCCTAGCGGTGCGTATAGCATAAAGAATATCCTCCTGCATGTTGACACTGTTGAAGACTCTGGCACAGGTCTGTTTGAAATGGCTTCTGGAAATACTTTATATGTTTGTTTTGTCCTACTAAAGTGCCAGGTGGGTGGGGCTTGTCACATGGGACGGTGAGTACAGGAGCGTTTAGACAAACACAGGACAGTAGAGTCTCAAGGTCTAACCAGCTGACCCGCTTTGACTGAACACCTATCAATGACAAAATGCTGTTTCAGTTTTATATTTACAAGGCTTTATTTACATCTGCTTGTTACAAACACTTCAGTAGTTTTATTATATGAACAACAACACATCATCATCATCATCATCATCATCATCATCATCATCATCATCATGTGCAAAGTCACATTATCTGTCTGAACAAAGTGTGCAAATATTAAAAATATATTGATTTCTTTAGTTCACAAAAGGACTGAAGAGGAAAAGGTTCAGTATGAAAATCATTTTAAATTTATATCTCCGACTTATTTAAGAGCGTTTACATGCAGCCGAGCTGTTAGACGTTTCAGAGAAGATAACTGTGATTAATCTTTTCTTTTTTTACAGGAGTCCCACCACAAAATGTGACCGAACAGCCAAATAATATTCTATCTGAACTGAGTAGAAAGCTTCAGCAGGACAGTGTCGGCTGAATTTAATAAGACAGACAGAGAGAGAGAGAGAGAGAGAGAGAGAGAGAGAGAGACAGAGAGAGAGAGAGAGAGACAGAGAGAGACAGACAGAGAGAGAGAGAGAGAGACAGAGAGAGACAGACAGACAGGAGACAGACACAGAGAGAGAGAGAGACAGAGAGAGACAGACAGACAGACAGACAGAGAGAGAGAGACAGACAGGAGACAGACACAGAGAGAGAGAGAGAGAGACAGACAGAGAGAGAGGGACAGACAGACAGGAGACAGAGAGAGAGAGAGACAGAGAGAGACAGACAGGAGACAGACACAGAGAGAGAGAGAGAGAGACAGACAGAGAGAGAGAGAGGGACAGACAGACAGGAGACAGACAGAGAGAGAGAGAGACAGACAGGAGACAGACAGAGAGAGACAGAGAGAGAGAGACAGACAGACAGGTTTCCATCTGGTTTTCTGAGTAGAAACAAATTTCTCTCATCTGCTAAATTTCCTTTCCTCCCTCCTGGATCAATGTTTTATTCTGTATTTGATATTTTACTTTTGACTGTCAGTTTGTTAAAGGCTTCATGTAGTTTATACATTACTAATTTGTAAATGAGTGTCATTATTATGGACAGGATTTCTGGCTTTATTCTCATAAATATTAATGAAAAGGGGCGGGCCTTCAGGCCAGCATGGGCTGTGATTGCTTTTCCTGCCAAGTCAGTGTGCAAGAGTTAAAACATATATTTTGTCTGATGTCACCTGGCTCCAGAAAGCAGAACTGCAAGGCTTGTGATTCCTGACCGTCTCTCTGCTGTTTATGGGAGAAAAGAAAAGATGGTGAAGGAAAACAACTGAAGTCAGTGGGGACCAGTTCTTCAGAGTTCCACAAAGACCTACAGTATATTTACACCATCATTTAGTGCAGATCTGATCTACAGCTGATTGATCTGCAACAAATAATGGTGTCTAGGTCTTTCTATTCACAGTGTGATTGTTTGTCTGTTGTTGTTTTGGAGCTCTAAAGAACAGGTCCCCATTGACTTCAGTTGTTTTGGAGAAGTTGTGCTGCAGCCTCCCTGTGTGTTATATGGACTAACAAACTTCACCTGAGTTTCATTTGGCCTGAGGGGGAGGAGATGATGACAGGATTTTCATTTTTGGGTGAACTATTCCTTTAAAGACACATCCAGACTGAAAACTAATCAGACCAGACGAGAGAGAGCGAGACTTCAGATTAAATCCACATCAGAGTTAAATCCTCCTTTAATGAGCCGGGGGCGGGGGGGGGGCACCCGAGTCAGATAGACCGTCCAGGAACTGGTTTGACCCCCAAGGCTTTTTTTTTGTGTTAAATATTATTGCACTTTTTTGTTGAAATGGCAAAAAAGTATTGAATCAAACTGAACTGGAGTCCCAGCGGCTCAGTGTGTCCAGACCGATCCGAGCGTCCTGATTGGACAGATCGGACGTTCCCACAGTGTCTCAGTGACAGGAGGCGGCGGTGCGGCTGATTGGCTGAACGGTGATTCCACCTGAAACTTCAGCCGCAGACGATTTTTCCAGAAAGAAGAAGAAGAAGAAGAAGAAGAAGAAGAAGAAGAAGAAGAAGAAGAAGAGAGGCGAGCGGCTCTGCATCCGTTCCTCCACTCGTAGAAAACGAACGCACCTCGACTCGGCTGGTTCCTGGAGTCTGACCCGGTCTGGTCTGACCCGGTCTTACCCGGTCCGACCTGTTCTGACCCGGTCCGACCCCGTCCGACCCCATCCGACCCGGTCTGGTCTGACTTGGTCTGACCCGGTCTGACCCCCTCCAACCTGGTCTGACCCTGTCTGGGCTGACCTGGTCAAACCGGGTCGGACCGGGTCGGACCCGGTCTGGTCCAACCCGGTCTGGTCTGCCTTGGTCCGACCCGGTCCGACCCTGTCTGACCCGGTCTGACCGACCCGGTCTGGTCTGACCCCGTTTGACCCGGTCTGACCCGGTCCGGTCCGACCTGGTCTGGTCTGACTTGGTCCAACCCAGTCTGACCCGGTCCGGTCCGGTCTGACCCAGTCTGGTCTGACCCGGTCCGGTCCGGTCCGGTCCGACCCGGTCCGGTCTGACCTGGTCCGGTCCAACCCGGTCTGACCCGGTCCGGTCCGGTCCGGTCCGACCCGGTCCGGTCTGACCTGGTCCGGTCCAACCCGGTCTGACCCAGTCCGGTCTGACCCGTTCTGGTCTGACCCGGTCTGGTCTGACTTGGTCCGACCCGGTCTGACCCCGTTCGACCCGGTCTGACCCGGTCCGGTCCGACCCGGGCTGGTCTGACTTGGTCCGACCCAGTCCGACCCGGTCCGGTCTGGTCCAGTCTGACCTGGTCCGGTCTGACCCGGTCCGGTCCGGTCTGACCCGGTCTGGTCTGACCCGGTCTGGTCTGACCCGGTCCGATCTGGGCTCAGCAGCGGGACATGCGTTTGCGGTGCTGCTCCACCAGCGGCACCAGGCAGAGCGGGGATCCGGCCTGCAGCAGGAAGGGGTGCTGCAGCAGGGAGGAGGCACTGGAGCGCCGCTGCGTGTCCCGGGTCAGCATGTGGCCCAGGAAGTCCTTCAGCACCGGAGAGACCTGGGGGGGGGGGGGGGGGGGGAGTCAGAGGTCAAACAGTCTGGAGACAAAGACTGACGACACTTTTCAAACAACAAAACTTTACACAGTGAAATGACTGTTAAATAAAATGCCAGACGTGTGTGTGTGTGTGTGTTGTGTGTTGTGTGTGTGTGTGTGTGTGTGTGTGTGTGTGTGTGTGTGTGTGTGTGTGTGTGTGTGTGTGTGTGTGTGTGTGTGTGTGTGTGTGTGTGTGTGTCCTGACCTTCTGGATGTTCCTGACAGTCGGAGCCGGTTCGTCTCTCAGCTTCTTCATGGCGGCGACCGGCGTGTCGCTGAAGTACGGCGGCTCTCCGTCCACCATCTCTACCACCATGATGCCCAGGGACCACACATCCACCTGCACACACACACACACACACACACACACACACACACACACACACACACAACTAAATGTTACTTTACTGTTTTACCACAAACTGACACTTACTTGACTTGCTAAATTATCTTTTAAATTGTCAAAACATCATATGTGTAATTCATGGCACAATTCAAACGGGAGGACAGGGACAGTGGAAGGGGAGGGGCTTAGGCTCTCTATATCTGTTAATGTCAGTTATTTTGAAAATCTCCATAAGGACACACATTTAGAAGAAGTGAAATTAGCTGCTGAGACCAAACCCTCTGGTGGAGAAAATGTCTTGACTTTATATTTTAAACAGAAAGGTGATCTCTGCACTGCTGTGTGCACCAGCTGTGACTCCACACTGTCTTCACTTCACAATTTAATAAATGACGTTTCAGCCAAGCGACCTTCATCAGGTATCTTGACTTTATATTTTATCAGAAGTTGGTTTGTGGTCCGTTGACTTCATGGAGTTGGAGGTTTGGAGTCTTTCTGGAGCCGGACTTTGGCTCATGACCTTTAAAACGAAGCGGTGTCTACTCACAATCCCGGTCACAAGCATATAGAGTTTAAACCAACAAATGATTTTCCCTTTTCAGGTTGTTTCATTTGATTCATTATCAGAGGAGGCACAGAGGCTAAAAACAAGACAGTATTTTACAAGAAATAAACTAAAAATTAAGGAAAAATCAGAAAAAATAGACATGATAAAACATTTGTATAGTAGAAATATGTTTTTTCCTATTCCATAAATCACCCCGTGACCCCCTCCCAAAATTATCTTGCGACCCACTGGGGGGTTGAGAACCACTGGTCTAGAGGACGTTGGCTACGTATGAACTCCTGTCACACGGAGGCACAAACTGGCTCAGAGAATTCTTCAGGAGAACGCTCAGACTCTCTGTCTCAGCCAATAAGAGCCTGTGAAACACTCTGTGACACACTGCTGTTTCCTTTAGACTTCCTGTCCCGGGTCGTGGCGTCTGAACCTGAACCTGAACCCCCCCCCCCCCCCCCAGTGTAACGCGCGGCGCCGTTACCTCCGTCCCGTACGGCGTCTTGGAGACGACCTCCGGGGCCATCCAGTACGGCGTCCCGACCAGAGACTTCCTCCTCGGGACGTCCTTACTGATCTGAGCACAGAAGCCGAAGTCTGACAGCTTTATCTGGCAGAGAAGAAGAAACAAATAACAACACACTTTGTTTGACTTTTGTCTTAGTTTTGTCTCAATATTTTACATTTGTCTTTATTCTTCATTTTTTACATTTTTTTTTACATAACTCTATTTTTTACTTTTTTTTTTTTTACAGTTTATGAAATGCAAGAACAGTGAAATATGAAGTGTGAGGAGGAGATAAAAACTGGAAATACATTCAAAAGAAAAGTTAAATAAAAACACTAAAATAAAAAAGAAATACATTATAAATATATAAAATAAATATTAAAAAAGGAGATAAAATTAAAATTGAATTGAAAAATGTAAAAAATGATATTTTTTGGGGGGGAATGTCATAAATTACACTCATTTTGGGAAAATGTGCAGGTTACAATTAAAGACATTCTGGGATATGCAATACCTAAGGAATGCAAAGTTATCTACCTTGGAAATATAAATGATTGTGTCACTGACAATGATAGATATTTAACCAAGATATTATTGATCACAAGTAAGAAGGCAATAACAAGAAACTGTTATAAGACTGAACCCCCTACTATAGAACCATGGTTAGAAATTATAAGAGAGATTTATACTATGGAAAAAATGACCAATCAGCTTAGAGTGAGAGAAAATCTTTTTGTTAGTAAATGGAAGAAATGGATGATTTATGACACAGTGGAAAATGCTTATGGACTAACTGATATGTAAATTTCAAGATGGATTTGTATGTGCCTTTCTTCCATAATGGACACTTGCTGTTTTGTTTTTGTTTTCTGTTTATTTTGTTTGCTTCTGTTTTCTTTTTCTATCTTTCTGGTTGTAAAAAAAAGTCAGAAGTCAACATACACAATACTTTTGGTTGTAAGCACAAACAAAAACTCAATAAATATTAAAGTTTAAAAAAAAATAAAAAAATAATGACAGTTAGTATTAGGGCCACAACTAACGATTATTTTCATTGTCGATTAATCTGTTGATTATTTTCTCGATTAATCGATTAGTTAAAATGTCAGAAAATGGTGAAAAATGTGGATCAGTGTTTCCCAAAGCCCAAGATGACGTCCTCAAATGTCTTGTTTTGTCCACAACCCAAAGATATTCAGTTTACTGTCATAGAGGAGGAAAGAAACCAGGAAATATTCACATTTAAGAAGCTGGAAGCAGAGAATTTTGACTTATTTTTCTTAAAAAATTACTCAAACCCATTAATCCATTATCAAAATAGTTGCCGATTCATTCAATAGTTGACAACTAATTGATTAATCGATGAATCGTTGCAGCTCTAGTTAGTATAGAAGCTTGTGCTGACTCAGATCTGAAACTCTTCCAGAGCCTCGAGGCAGAAGATCTATTAAAATGCTCCTATGAAACATTTTGCAAATCAGTATTCAACATGAGAATATAAATGATGTGAAAGTACAGCTGTGTGTGTGTGTGTGTGTGTGTGTGTGTGTGTTACCCGCCCGTCCAGCGTCAGCAGGATGGAGTCGCTCTTGATGTCCCGGTGGATGACGCCCTGAGAGTGAAGGTAGGACAGCGCCTGCAGGACGCCTTCACACACCGTGGCAATCTGCTCCTCATTCAGTCTGCTCACACACACACACACACACACACACACACACACACACACACACACACACACACACACACACACACACACACACACACACACAGAGTTACCATTACATGTTCTGCATCAAATACCAGCTGAAAGGTTCTTTTAACATTTTATGATATTCAGTATTGATAATATATAACACTATGTGGAATCTCTGATATGTGGGAAGAAAAAAACAACAAAACATGGAATTTCACAGAATTTTACTGAATTTCAATTTCCTGAAATTCAAATTCAAAACTACGGAAGTGTAATGCATTCACTTGAGAAAAAAAAATTGCCCTGTTTTTCTGAATTAACAAGATAATTATCTCAGAATTCTGAGAAAAGTTTTCATGAGAAAAAAAAAATTCTGCTTTGTTTTTCTGAATTAATGAGATATCTCAAAATCCCAAGAGAAGCTCTGACCTGCATGGAGCAGACTACAGTTGCAATACCATCTATATGACTCAAAGACACGAGGATCTCCCAATGTTTCAAACCAAAAGCAAAATAAAACTGGATTAAACTAAACAGGCGGACATGTTTGCTTCCATGAAATCGAGCTCTCAAGAAGGAATGAGAGCTTTATCTCATTAATTCAGAAAAACAGAGCAGAATTTATTTTTTTTCATGAAAACTTTTCTCTGAATTCTAAGATAATTATCTCGTTAATTCAGAAAAACAGGGCAATTTTTTTTTTTCTCAAGTGAATGCATTAGGCTTCCGTACAAAACCAATTCTGTTTCCTGTAGGTTTTTTTTCAAATTCCAGTTCCTCAGTTAAATTGGAATGGATGAGTTCAGTCATGAACTGACCTCTGACCTCTGACCTCTGACCCTGCACTCAGTCACTGGTTAGAGAGTTAAACCTCAGTTTTCAGAGCAGAAGTAAATAGAAAAGTAAAAATAAAAGGGAAAGTTGACTGGAAAAGAAGGAACTCTGGTCAGAATCTGAATAGAAATGTAAAAGGCAGCGTCTCGTTCTCCACCTGGTCTCACTGACGATGTTGGTGAGCGCTCCGCCCTGCAGGTACTCCATGATTACCCAGAGTTCCTCCTCCACCAGAGCGCTGCGGTACATCTCCACCACGTTCTGGTGCCGGTAGTCTCTCATGATCACCACCTGGGAGCCAGAGGAGCAAAATCAATCTGATGGGAAAAGTCCAGCAGCTGTCCAGTTTATTCCAACAGCCTGTCTGTCTCAAAAGACTTTACAGAGAACAAGCCTACCTAGATCTAACTGATCAACAATCAATCACAAAACAAAATGATCAAAACAGTCTGCAACAGAACAAAACACAAGGAAACGGAACAAAGCCAACAAACAAACAAACAGAAAACAGACAGAACAGACTGACTGAACAACCTGAGAGCCTGAGAGGAACTCAGGAAAACATGATGAGGAAAAAACATGATGAGGAAAAAACATGATGAGGAAAAACATGATGAGGAAAAAACATGATGAGGAAAAACATGATGAGGAAAAAACATGATGAGGAAAAAACATGATGAGGAAAAAACATGATGAGGAAAAAACATGATGAGGGAAAAACATGATGAGGGAAAAACATGATGAGGGAAACACATGATGAGGAAAAAACATGATGAGGAAAAACATGATGAGGTAAAAACATGATGAGGAAAAACATGATGAGGGGAAAACATGATGAGGAAAAAACATGATGAGGAAAAACATGATGAGGTAAAAACATGATGAGGAAAAACATGATGAGGGGAAAACATGATGAGGAAAAACATGATGAGGAAAAAACATGATGAGGAAAAAACATGATGAGGAAAAACATGAGGAAAAAACATGATGAGGGAAAAACATGATGAGGAAAAAACATGATGAGGAAAAAACATGATGAGGGAAAAACATGATGAGGAAAAAACATGAGGTAAAAACATGATGAGGAAAAACATGATGAGGAAAAAACATGAGAAAAAAACATGATGAGGAAAAAACATGATGAGGAAAAACATGATGAGGAAAAAACATGATGAGGAAAAACATGATGAGGAAAAAACATGATGAGGAAAAAACATGAGAAAAAAACATGATGAGGAAAAAACATGATGAGGAAAAACATGATGAGGAAAAAACATGATGAGGTAAAAACATGATGAGGAAAAAACATGATGAGGAAAAACATGATGAGGAAAAAACATGATGAGGAAAAAACATGATGAGGAAAAAACATGATGAGGAAAACACATGATGAGGAAACGCTGATCGGGCGATTCAAACACAATGGCCCCGCCCACCAGACGGCTGAGTGTGGATTAGCTGTCTGGACTGTGAACACGTACAAAGCTCTACACAGGTAAAGTTAGTCTGAGTGTTCTCCTCTGTACCTCGTTGAAGAGCAGCTCTCTTCGTTGTTGTTTCCTCAGGTCCATCATCTTCACGGCGACCTGCCGCCCGCTGTGGCGCTCGCGGGCGATGCAGACCACGCCCGTCGAGCCCTCGCCGATCTTCACGAAGTTCTCCAGCGCCGTCCGCGGGTCGCCCCGGTCCACCACCATCTGCAGCGCCGCCTTGAACTGCTCGTGGGTCACCTTGGGCGGCTCGCCGTCGGGCGCCGGCTGGGGCTTAGCCTGCTGGGCGGGGGGGCGGGCGGAGGGGCAGGGCGGGGCGGGGGGGTGGGCCGGCGAGCCCGTGGGCGACGGGCGGGGCTGCGCCGGGCCGTCCTGCTTCGGGGGTTTCTGAGGGATTATGGGAGAAACTCCGACGGTGTAGCTGGAGGACGGCCGGAGCGGGCGGTGCGTTAACCCCCGACCCGCTATGGGGCTGCTGGTGCTGTTGGGGGGGGGCAGCGGGGAGGAGGCCACCGGGCTCAGCTGGAGGAGAGGAAGAGGAGGAAGAGGAGGAAGAGGAAGAGGAGGAAGAGGATAGCAAGTCACAACCTGATCTCGCACAAATACATAAAAAATGTGATCATATAACACCCATTCTGTCCTCTCTTCACTGGTCACCTGTAGCTGGAGCTGATTTTAAGGTTCTTCTTTCAGCTCATAAAGCCTTGCATGAACTTCCATCACATGTTAAGAAGCTCAGTTGAAATCTTTAAATCAAGACTGAAAACCTTTATTCTCTTCATTACAGCCGGCCCTAGAATTACAACTTAGCTGGGTCCATCACCTTTTCAAACATCCTTTTAACTTTGATGTTTTCAATGTGGTTGTTTTATTTTAACTATTTTATTTGCTTGCTGTATGTTTTGTCCTATGTATTCTTTTAATTGTAAAGTGTATTGGGACCATGCTTCATGGTGATTCTGCACTTAAATAAATTGATTGATTGATTGAAATATGTGAAATGAGCACGACTTGTTAACACCAAATGACATGCTGGTAAACGTAAAGTGTTAAAATGATGTTAAAAAAAAGTATTAAAAGTGTTAAAAAATAAAATCTGCATTTCAGAGTTGGTGCCAGGACTTTTTCTCAGGTCATGTTGGGAAGTCTGTTGGACTAGAAACACAAACTGGCAAATCCCAACATGTCGTACCAAGAGGGGTCAGAGGTCGCCCACAGCCCGCCTCACAACACTTTAATGTTGCAGCACAGTGATTCAGAAGCTTTTAGTCTCTGTGCTCCCAGCTGTGGAACAAGCTTCCAGAACACCTGAGCTCTGCTCAAACTGTCAGCTCATTTAAATCAGGAATTTCTGGAATATTAGGGAATTTTAGAGGTGTTTATCAGACAGGGAAAGTCAGGGAATTTGATTAATTCTCTGGGGAAGTCCGGTGGTTTTCTGTCCAACTGTAGTGGAAACCAGACTGTTCAGCCTTTAGAAAAACAACATTAAAGGAGTAGGCTGACTTTTGGGAGTTTGGGAGTCCCATTGGTCTCCTTACCTAGAATGTGATGAGAGAATTGGTACCAAAATGATCTCTGTGTCTCTGGTAGATAGCTAACGCTTTAGCATACAGATTTAACTTCTCACTCTGAAATTTATGGTCTGAACTTTGGATCCAAGGACCATGTGACAGCTGAACTTCAGTATTCATTTGAGGCGGCAAAAGGCTCGTTTGCATTTGTAATAAACGTGAATTTGAGTTGCAATGGGATAAAAATCCAAATACCTTATTTGCCATCTTCCATCTACGTCAAACGTCAGATGTGAATGTAACCAGGATTTGGACGGTCTAATAAAGTCCTGACTGTGTCTTTAAAGGGTTTGTTCTTACCTTCAGGTCGTAGGAGGAGTGAGGTCTTCTGGGAGTTTCCCTGGAGGAGGACAGCAGGTCTGGGAGGGGACTGACAGCCGGCTTCAGCCTCAGGTTCACCCTGGCGTTGGTCTCCAGAGTCTGGAGGTTGTAGTGGCAGGAGGTGGGCCTCTGCCTGGCGAGCCGGTCCCTCGGGGTCAGACCGCCGCTCAGGCCGGGCCGGTCTGTTAGTCCCGCCCCTTCACTGCGGGCGTAATGTCCCGCGGTGCTACCCGTCCTCTGGGGTAACCTCGGCGCGGGCGCGGGGGGCGCGGCCACAGCCGGCGCGGCCACAGCCGGCGTGGCCATCTCATACGACGACTTGGCCCGAGGCAGAACGCCGTTCGGCGGCAGAGTCGCGCTTTGCTTCCCGCCCGGTTTCGGGCTTCCGCTCTCGCTGCGTACCTGACGTATCCTGTCCTGCCAGTAGGTGGCGTCCCCGCCGTTCTTCCGGTTCTCCCGGTCGAGCTCCTGGTACCGGTAGGAGTCGCCCTCCGGCAGTTCTCCCAGCCGGCCCAGCGACTGCGCCCGTTTCCGTGCCGACAGGCTGCTCCGGCGCAGGGAGTTGGAGCTGGTGACGGACAGCCGGCTCATCTCGGCGATCACATGGGAGATGTAGTCGCCGTGACCGATGAAACTCCCCCGGACGATCATCTGGAAATAAAACACCGGCAGAAAAGTCACAGCTTTAGTTTCAGAACAGCAGTCTGAACCAAAATCGAAGGATGTCTGAACATTTTAAATATTCTGTTCTAAATCAGAATCAAGAATGATTCAGAGAAGCTAAAATTGAATTTTTGAACATTCAAAACATTAATAAATTCCTAGCAGGGATTCAAACTGGCAACCCTTCTGTCACAGGCTTTCTTCCGTAACCATTAGGCCAGACTGCCAGACTGTGACCTGATCTGGAATCAACCACAAGCATCCTCTACTGCAGTGAGGCCCAGGGACCAACGGGAGTTCTTGAGGGGGTTCCGGTAGTTCGAGAAGGGCTTCCATGAGTTCTTGTGGGGGTTCCAGGGGTTTTTGAGGGGATTCTGGGAGTTCTTGAAGGGGTTTCAGGAGTTCTTGAGGAGTTCCAGGAGTTCCTGAGGAGTTCTTGAAGGGGTTCCAGAGGTTCTTGAGGGGGTTCCAGGAGGTTCCCAGCAACATCTATTCTCATCTTTATCTTATTTTCACTATTATTATGAAGTTTTATGTGAAGCACTTGGTGCATGTAATTTCTTTGTTGTAAAGCACTTTGAGCTGCATTTCTTGTATGAAAGGTGCTATAAAAATAAAGTTTATTATTAAAAGTTTATTATTATAAGGAACCGTTTAATGTCAACAAAATGTAATCCACTAAATTATCCCAATTAGAGAATGTATGAATGAATATTGTAATGAGTTTCACTCTCACCACATACAGTGTGGACAGTTCCATGTTTCAGTTCTATCATTTCTCTTCCAGGTTTGATTTTCCCACAGAGCAGCATGTGAATGCAACACGGTTTAGCAGCCGGCTGGGACGTCCCGGCTGTCTGACAGGTGAAAACAGCCTCCTTCCAACTCCACTGGCAGAAGTAACAACAACTAATACAGGTGTATCTGGGTGGAATACATCTCATGAGATAGAGTCTGTGTCTCTACTGTGTTTCTATTTGCACTCTGCTCTGAGCTTCAGTCAGCCTGTTGCGACTGAAACCCCCTGAAGCAGCTTGTTGCTCTGAACTGGCTGGTCCAGTTAGCACTGATCCCATGTCAGCAGATCCACTCTCACTCTGACAAGCTTTCTTTCTGCAACAACAAAGGTAAGGTTACATCTTATTGTTGAGGTGTAACACAGATACCTTTTAGTGAATAGATAGACTTTATTATTGACTAAAGTATAAAACCAAATCACCTACATTTGGTCTTTTATGCTGCAATTAAGATTTTCTTGTCAGTAATCAGTTTAGTTTCTCATCAGTTTCTCATCAGTTAATCAATCAAGATTTCTCAGAGGAAAAAGGAGAAATGCTTTTCTTCCTTCTGGGAAAACCCAGCGACAGACCGGAGATCAGATGTTGGGTTTCAGTTTGGCTTTGATTTTTTTACCTGTTTCCCACGCTCTGCTGCTTCTCTCAGTAGCTATATTACCTTTCCATCATTTCCATCATGTTTCCATCCAGCTGTCATGCAAATATTAAGAGAACTTCTGAAATGTCTCAACAAATACAAGACAGCAGTAAACATCGTCTCCCACGAATGATGCAGGCACTGGAGGAGGAGCAGTTGAGGCCCTTAAAGTGTAGAAGTTTTAAACACAGTGTGAAGATGCAGCTTTCATGATCAGGCCTCCAAGCTTTTTCAAAATCAGACCAGCGCTGTCTGAGATCAGCTGACATCATTTGACGGACAGAAACCGGCCCACACAACACTGACTGTTATCACCTGACAGCAAATACTGATGATTATTATATATACTGATTTATTATGAGCTACAGTCATTTACAAGCTTCTACCAAAAAAAATAGTAGAACTGTGACTATATACGGATATATAACGACTGTAGCTAGCATCCATGCTCCACTGTAGCAGAACTGTAACCATAGCAATGACTGTAGCTGGCGTCCATGCTACATGACTGTAACCATAGAAACGACTGCCTCCAAGGTTTTTCAAAATCAGACCAGCAGTGTCTGAGATCAGCTGACATCATCTGACAGAAACCGGTCCGTATGTCACGCACGATATCTCGTCTGACTGGATTTTGACGAAACTTCGGGGAATGAATCGTTGCTCCGTTCTGGCGTTTTAAAAAAGAGTGATTGGCCTAAGCGGGGCGCTGTTTACTTGTTTGTCCATGTGTCGCGATATCTCAGACAAGCCGGTCAGATTCTGATGCATCTCACCTCTCTGTCTCAGCATTTAAAACCCTGACTGGCTCAAGGAGACATACTGCCTCCTGATTGGCCCGGACTGCATCAGTCACTGGGGACGACGCTTGCTGTCACCTTGTTTATCTGCTAAGTGTGTTTATCACATTACTCCTTTGACAAAAAACTCTTCTACCTCAAATAGGTAGAGAGTTTTTTTTGTGATGCTAAGGAAGTTTTACCGACATTTGCTGTTTCCATTCAGCCTTACTGATTCAAAACATCATAATACTGGGATGGAAACCCAGCTAGAGTTCCTTACACAACAAACACATGAGGTTCACTGGGTTTGCAGGTCTGTGATGCAGAAACAGGTGTCAGTCGTCCCATATGAGACGACATTTACTGTAAACCTCTAAAGGCCGAGTCAGCAACTCTCACCCAGATAAACAGAGGAAGTTTCCACATCTGAGCCCAGAGAACCGAGCGGGACAGACTGAAGCATGGCGGCTTTCATCTCCGTCTGACTCGCACATACATGTCCACATTTCACCAGAAGGGTCAGAGGTCAGAGGTCAGGTGGGGGGGTTCAGGACTCTTCAACGGGGAGAGACACACTGGCTTCATCTAACCTTTGACCTTCCGACTGCAGGACAGCAGGACGGTCCCGGACGGTTCGAACCCCGAATGATCAGGGAAATCAAACATCGATGTTTAATATTCCTGCTTTATTAAATAAGTAAAGGGAAAACTTCCACCAGAGAAAGTCAGTGAGGAAAATCGAGGAGATAATGAGGTGAATATCTACGGAAGAGGATTAGGGCCACGTGTGAAAAATGTATCTGAGTTCTGAATTTAAAGTCAGAATTCTGAGATTAAAGTCAGAATTCTGAGTTTAAACTCAGAACTCAAATAAATTTGTCCCTAATCCTCTTCCGTAGATATTAGACTTTTGGAGCCACAGTGCAATTGACCGTTTGCAATATTTCTGTTAACCCCCGCCCCCTTAGTTACTGTTGCTATGTCTGACAAACTTTGAAGATGGACACGACGGTCAGACTCAGCGGTTCCACAAAAACACATTTTTACTGTTTTGTCTGTCAGAGTCAAACTCGTACCGAGGGACTGTGAGCCAAACCTAACCTGCGGTCGGAGGCTCTGTGGAGCAACATGAAGACGCATGCTGAGCACGGATTGGTGGATCGATATGTCAATCATTATTTTGCAAACGGTCAATTGTTTGGCTACAAACCACTTTTTGGATTCTGCTGCATGAGCTGTTTGGAGAAATTTCATGGACAAAAAACAATAAATAAAATATTAACAAAAAAAAAAAAAAAACCTCCCTTGGAACGGTGATAATATCGTATATATCACGATATTTTGGTGGGACAGTATCGCAGTATTAATTTTTGGATACACACAACAGAAAATCAAAATGGCGTCTGATAGAGCTGCAACGATTAATCGATTAGTTGTCAACTATTAAATTATTCGCCAACTATTTTGATAATCGATTAATCGGTTTGAGTAATTTTTTAAGAAAAATAAGTCAAAATTCTCTGATTCCAGCTTCTTAAATGTGAATATTTTCTGGTTTCTTTCCTCCTCTATGACAGTAAACTGAATATCTTTGGGTTGTGGACAAAACAAGACATTTGAGGACGTCATCTTGGGCTTTGGGAAACACTGATCCACATTTTTCACCATTTTCTCACATTTTATAAACCAAACAACTAATCGATTAATCGAGAAAATAATCGTCAATGAAAACGGTCGTCAGTGCAGCCCTAGCCTCTGACCTTCTTGGGCCCCAGCTCCACCTCTGTGATGGTGGACGGGTCGACCAGCGGCCTGGGCCTCCTCAGCGTGTCGATGACGCTCTGCCACTGCGGCGGCAGGCCGACGTAGCGTCCTCTGACCGCGTCGAACGACGTGTGGACCCGGTGCTGGAAGTCCCGCGGCGCCGAGATCTCCGGACGCCGCTTCTTCCTCCGCCCGAACATCAGGGGGCAGGAGGAGAGAGAGAGGCCCTGAGGGAGGCAGGGCGACCGAGACATGACGGCAGGGCCACACACACACACACACACACACACTAAAAACACACACTAAAAACTCACCATAACACACACATATACACTAAAAGCTCTCACACATGAATGTACACACTGAAGACACACACTATGAATACACACACACTAAAGAAACACACACACACACAAACTACACACCA
>NW_027281340.1:0-43906 GCF_046629955.1 Centroberyx affinis
TTCACCAGAAAAGTAAATGACATCATACACAGTGTGAGAAGATCTGAGCTTGTAGTTTTTCCTTTAATGTCTCCTCTGTCTTCTCCTCTCTCTCCCTCTCTCCTCTCTCCCTCTCTCCTCTCTCCCTCTCTGCAGCTGTGCAGCGGGGTGGAGGGTGTGCAGCTACACGCAGAATAATTGAGAAGTTTCCCAGAGATCTAATGGGCGTGATTATTGATATGGACTGGCAGTGATTTACCATCAGAGAAAAACACTCGGCAGCAGCAGCAGCTTACTGTCACCGCTCTGCTGGAGCAAAGTAGCCGGCTGGCAGCGGACCAGACCTGGAGTCTGCTCCGGCTCAGACAGAGCACCTAGTGTGTGTGTGTGTGTGTGTGTGTGTGTGTGTGTGTGTGTGTGTGTGTGTGTGTGTGTGTGTGTGTGTGTGTTAGGGTTTGACCAATGTGGGTTTTTCAAGGCTCAAACGGATACTGATATTTTTAGCTTGACATCAGCAATAGCAGGTATTTCCAGTATTCAATATCTTTAATTTTGATCGTTTCCATGCCAAATAATTCCAAATATTCGGTGTTTCCCCCCCCCTGAATGTTCTTCTCATCAGGGTGGAAAAGCCTCTGAAACATTCAGAGCATCATGGGACACTGAAACTCTCCACTGAAACCCAGACTGAATCTTCCAAATTGAGTCTTCCTCCACTGTATTCAGCTGCGTTCCCAAACCTTGTGAGGTGACGGCTTGATTTGCATAAAATAATTGATCACATTTATTTCTTTCCCCCCCCAACTTACAGAGCGATGGCGTCAGAAGACTTGGCTGCAGCTGTATGGAGACATTTATGATTTTTTTTTTTCTTTTTCGAAGCCTAAAGGACTGAACTCCATTTACTGCAACAGTTTGGTAGAAAGCCTCGTCCCATTTTGTACTTTTTGGGTGAGCTATCCCTTTAAATTCTTTTTTTAGGGTTAGCAGCTCTTTCCTACCTCTTAACCTCTGTCCCACCATGTCAATCTGGGATGTATTACTGCTTTTAAATAAAGAAAATACAAAAAAAACCCACACTATTGAACAATAAAATAACATCATTTCATAGGTTTTCTTGTTTTTCTGTATCTGTGGTCAGGAGGAAGGAGGTGGAGGACACTGATTGGCCGATGTCCGATATTTACAAGAAAAAGGCAAATATCGGCCCAAAATATCAGTCTAAGCCTGGTGCGTGTGTGTGTGTGTGTGTGTGTGTGTGTGTGAGTGTGGAAGTGAAGGTGTGACACAGATCTGAAGCGCTGCGTCGCTCGCTGGCAGCCTTCCTGCTCCCTCCCTCCTTCCCTCCTTCCCTTCCTCCCTCCCTCCTTCCCTCCTTCCTCTCCTCCTCGTTACGGAGCGTTTCTCCACCAGGATCAACAGCAGCAACCTTTCAGCTGTCGATACACATGGAGGGGGAAACAGTCAGATGAACGACAGAGAGGAGAGAGAAAGAGAGAGAGAGATGGAAAGAGATGGAGAGACAAGTGAGAGAGAGTGAGAGAGAGCGAGAGTGTGGAGAGAGAGAGAGAGAGTGTGAGAGAGAGAGAGTGTGTGTGTGTGTGAGAGAGAGAGAGAGATGGAGAGACAGAGGAGAGAGAGAGTGTATGAGAGAGAGAGGAAGAGAGAGATGGAGAGACAGAGGAGAGAGAGTGTGTGTGAGAGAGTGTGAGAGTGTGTGAGAGAGATGGAAAGAGATGGAGAGACAGAGTGAGAGAGAGTGTGAGAGAGAGCGAGAGTGTGGAGAGAGAGAGTGTGAGAGAGAGAGAGTGTGTGTGTGTGTGAGAGAGAGAGAGAGAGATGGAGAGACAGAGGAGAGAGAGAGTGTATGAGAGAGAGAGAGAAAGAGAGAGATGGAGAGACAGAGGAGAGAGAGTGTGTGTGAGAGAGTGTGAGAGAGAGAGAGAGATGGAGAGAGAGACAGAAAGCTCAAGGTGTTATTAGGAGAAAGCCAAAAACGATCAATATTGCTGCAAAGATTGTATCTAAATGCCACCAAATATAGAGAAAATGTAAATATTGAAAATTATTAGAATGCCAATATGCCAATAAAAGCAGATTTGAATTGAATTAACAGAGAGAGAGACAGAGAGAGAGAGAGAGAGAGACAGAGAGAGAGAGACAGAGAGAGAGGAGAGAGAGAGAGAGAGACAGAGAGAGAGAGAGAGAGACAGAGAGAGAGAGAGAGATGGAGAGAGAGAGAGAGACAGAGAGAGAGAGAGAGACGGAGAGAGAGAGAGAGAGAGAGAGAGACAGAGAGAGAGAGAGAGAGAGACAGAGAGAGAGAGAGAGATGGAGAGAGAGAGACAGAGAGAGAGAGAGAGAGACAGAGAGAGAGAGAGAGAGAGACAGAGAGAGAGAGAGAGATGGAGAGAGAGAGAGAGACAGAGAGAGAGAGGGAGATGGAGAGAGAGAGAGAGAGAGAGAGTTGACCTGCTCTTACCTCAGCAATTTACAGTGTTTCTGTTCTGTCAGCATCAGTCCGCCTCCTCAGAGACAGAGACTGGATTCAGGTTCAGAGCCAGTCAGGAACCTGCAGTGAGACTTCATGTTAGACCAGCTCAGCTCCTGCAGTGTGAAAGTCTCCCAGCTGTAAGGAAACACAATGTGAACTGAATTGGAACGACAGGAAACAGAACTGAATTCCATGAAGCTCCACTTCTAAGAGAGTTTGTCTCGACTCTGAACATTATGAATCAAAACATTATGAATCAGATAAACGACAGTTCAACAAATCAAACACATTCAGTCATAATGTGGATTACCATCACATGATCTGCATCAAACACCAGCTGAAAGGCTCCTTTAACACTTTATGATATTCAGTATTGATCATATATGGATCTACCTGACTACCTGACTGGCAGACCGCAGTGTGTGGTCTTGCAGCACTGTGTGTCGGACAGAGCAGTCAGAAACACTGGGGCCCTGCAGGGGACAGTCCTGTCTCCCTTCCTCTCCACCCTCTACACCACGGACTTCAACTACCACACAGAGTCCTGCCATCCTCAGAAGTTCTCTGATGACTCTGCTGTAGTTGGATGTATCAGCGAGGTGAGGAGGTTGAGTATGGGGCTGTGGTGGGAGACTTTGTCACATGGTGTGAGCAGAACCACCTGCAGCTCAAGACAAAGGAGCTGGTTGTGGATCTGAGGAGGACCAAGGCACCGGTGACCCCTGTTTCCATCCAGGGGGTCAGTGTGGACATTGTGGAGGACTACAAGTACCTGTGGGTGTACACTGACAATAAACTGAACTGGGCTAAGAACACTGAAGCTCTCTACAAGAAGGGCCAGAGCCGTCTCTACTTCTTGAGGAGGCTGAGGTCCTTCAACATCTGCCGGACAATGCTGAGGATGTTTGCTGTTGTGTGCTGGGGCAGCAGGTTGGTGGAGCGGTAGACATGTGACTCAAGTCATTTGGTCCAAGTCTCAAGCAAGTCCCAAGTCATTTCTTCTTGGGCAAGTCAAGTCACAGGTTATGTCAAGTCAAGTCGAGTCGAGTCCTTAGTTAAGGCAAGTCAAGTTCCAAGTCAAGTCACTTTTTCCCCCTCAAGATACTGCAGTCTTACCTGCAGTATCTGGTCTTTATAAAGAGAAAAGACAAGGTATTAGTACCTGTCTAATAATGATATTATTGGTTGGTTATTGATTGCATGTGGCTAATGTTAGCTAACATCAGCCTCACAGACTCTTACTGATCCGAATGAGTCTTCAAATGAGGAACAGAGTTTGATGTTGTAGTCTGGCTGTCAGAAGTCTTTGATGAGCAGGTCTTCATTCAGCAGTTCGCCTTTTTCCTTCACATGTGAAATTTTTGAATCTGAAAGTGATGATGATGATCTGATCTGATCCATAGACCGTATAAAGATCTGATCATACTGTGTGTGTGTGTGTAACCACCAGAAATACAAAACAGTCTAGAGCAGGAGGGTGTAACGACTAACGAGTGCTTCTCGCTGAAAAAAGCGTCAGGTAGCGAGGAGCTTGACTGACAGGGTCGTCATCCAATCAGGACGATGCCATTCCCAGTGTGCGCTCACAGACCGGGTCACGTCACACACTACAGACACTTGGAATGTGAACACTGACAACGACACAAACAAGTCATTCAAGTCATCGTGTCTCAAGTCAAGTTAAGTCACAAGTCTTTAACTTCCAAGTCCAAGTCGAGTCTCAAGTCATTTATTTTCTGCCAAGTCAAGTTGCAAGTCATCAAAACAGTGACTCGAGTCGACTGGAGTCCAAGTCACAATGACTGGAGCTGGACCCAAGTTCTGTGTCATCTTGGACAAAGTCTCCCACGCGCTCCATGACCTGCTGGTCAGGAGGACATTCAGTGTGAGACTCTTCCACAGAGACTCTTCCACAGAGACTCTTCCACAGACTCTTCCACAGACTCTTCCACAGACTCTTCCACAGAGACTCTTCCACAGACTCTTCCACAGACTCTTCCACAGAGACTCTTCCACAGAGACTCTTCCACAGAGACTCTTCCACAGACTCTTCCACAGAGACTCTTCCACAGAGACTCTTCCACAGACTCTTCCACAGACTCTTCCACAGAGACTCTTCCACAGAGACTCTTCCACAGAGAGGCTCCACAGAGACTCTTCCACAGACTCTTCCACAGACTCTTCCACAGAGACTCTTCCACAGAGACTCTTCCACAGAGACTCTTCCACAGAGACTCTTCCACAGAGACTCTTCCACAGAGAGGCTCCACAGAGCGTCACAGGTCATTCCTGCCTGTGGTCACCAAACCTTTCAGCTCCTCCCTCAGAGCATCAGACACTCAGAGTCAGTAGACTGGCTCTGGGACTTATGTCACCCTGTCAGCAGCTTTATAACCCCATAGTTTATAATTTAGATTTTAAACTGTGCAATACTGATTCTAGTAATAATTTTGTGCAATAATTCAACTGTGCAATAATTATTTAATTATTTACACTGTTGTATATATTGTAGTATGATGCACATATTTGTACATATTTCTTATTTCTCTTATTTCTATATTATTATTGTTATATATTGTAGTATAATGCACATATTTTACATATTCCTTATTTTCTTATTTCAGTTTTTCTTATAATTTTTCTATGCTTATATATATTTATCTTCTAGAATGTGAGCAACTGCAACGTAACCCAATTTCCCCTCAGGGATCAATAAAGTATTTCTGATTTCTGATATAAAACTATGTGGAATCTCAGATATGTGGGAAGAAAAAACAAAACATGGGAATTTCACAGAATTCTAGTTCAATTCCAATTCTGTTTCCTGTAGGTTTTTTTCAAATTCAAATTCAAATTCTTCAGTTGAACCGGAATTGATGGGTTCATTCATGAATTAACCCCAACATAACTTTATAACTTATTAACTTTAACTTAACTTTATTAATTCATGCTTGCAGTAAGGTATACTGAAAACAGCGCATCATTTTACATAAAAAAAAAAAACACTGTTCAGCAAGTGGGAAAACTCGCACATCCAGAAAAAGGTTAGTGCAGGAGAAACACAGTAAACTATACAATAGAATGAACTCTTGTCATTCAGATATGTTAATAGATTAAGCTCCGCCCCTCTCTGTGTCCTCAGCTGTGAGGCGGTCATGACATCAGCAGGGTAAAGAGTCAATCAACGCAATATCTTGTCATTGTTTTTTACCGGAGAGTTTTCCCTACCTGCAGCCGCCGGGCCACGGCGTCTCACGTTTCACTCTGGAAACGGTTAGCCAATCGGAACGGAGGGGTCGTTAATATTAATGAGCCTTAAAGACACGGTGTCAGAAACGGCCTGTTCTTGGTAAGGCTATGAGAGATGCTGGAAAATGAACGTGGAGAAATGGATTGAGAGTGTTTTTGGTTCATGACACCACACACACAGCTTTGAATGGACCCCAAGACACAAAATAAAACTCTGGACAGTGGAGGATATGGAGCTTTAATATACTTGATTGATTAGCATCTTATGGACCGATTCTTTAGGCACCGCGTCCAATCAGTCACTCTAAAGCAGCCTGTAACCCCATAAAACAGCCGATACGATCAGCTGAACCCAACAAGGTCTGAGAGGAGTTTCAGGATCAATTCTTTTCTGCATCTTCCCCCGACGTAAAATCGATGGATGGCCCATCATGAAAGCCACGGCGCTGTAATGTCAGGCCGTGAACCCAGAACTCCGATCATCGCCCGATATGTGAAGGACCTTCAGAAGGCAGCAGGCTGAGGGAGGAGAGACCTGCTCACAGTGAGGCTGCGTTCAACAGCCAGCGCGTTCTGATCGGTTTCTCTGAGCTCTGCAGTGTTTCCTCCTCGAGTTCAGTGGGTTTGTCCAGGTGAGAACGATGACCTTTGACCTCTGGCGGCACCAAATAACGACCAGCGAGAGTCTCAGTCCTCTAACAACAGAACTGCGGAGCGGTTCGTTAATCAAACCGACTACAGGAAACCGCCCCGAAACGCAAGGGATTATGGGTACAAGGAGACGGATATAGGCTCCTCATGCATGGAAAGCCTAGCAGAACAAAATGAAGTCTGGACTGATGCTCATATTCAGCTGTTTGTTGGTATGAACACCACAGAAGAAGAGACAGACGAGTCCATCATGCTGAGATAGTTGCAGCAGATTTTGGCCCTTGTCTTCCTTCAGGGTTCATAAGCTAAACAGGCAGGATGACATGTGACCAAAACTCTGTCCAATAAACAAGCTGCTTGTGAGTCATGTGACTTTTGTTTCCAAGCCCTGGTTCGCTTCTAATTGGTCCGTTTGAACCTAAACAAACCAAATACCAAATACAAAACACTATGAAACCAAACCCCTTAATTTTAGCCCTGAAACATCCTTAATTACTCATCACATAAACATGAATTATCCATTAAAAATAACAGCTTTAATAAAGTAAGGTTAGTATCATGGGGTTATAAGGGATTTATTCATGAGTTGATTCACAGAGACTCTAGAAATTAAGGGATTTTTCATGTCTTTTGTGCAGGTTTACAGGTTATTAATGAGTTATTAATGGAAAGTTCCTGTCTCCCTGAATTTTACATTCAATTAGAAAGTAAGGAGTCAAACATTAAGGGGAGTTTAAGGAGGTTTTGGTGGATCTCCTCCATTAATAACTCCCTTAACTCGTTTTAAGGGGGTTTTGCATGAATTAAGGGGTGAATTAATATAAATGCAAGGGTATTTTAAGGGATTACTGGTTCGTAGAGAAAACACAACAAACTGAACTTTTCCTCTCTGGTTCAGACCGAGGTAAACGATCTGAAGGTGTGATCTCACTCCACTCTGCTCTCTCCTCAGTTGTTCTGGTCTGTATCTGAAAGTTCATTCCTTTCTGCAGAAATAAAAGCGTAATAATGGATGGTGTCCGAGGTCCGGGTTTACTCAGCCTTAGAAAAAAAAAAGAAAGTCTCTCTCTCTCTCTCTCTCTGTCTCTCTCTCTCTCTCCGTCCCGCCTGTCCCTGACCCGCTGCCTCTTGTCACATCTCTCTTCCAGCCCGAGAAATGGAGTTTGACTCCGGCTGTTCTTGGCCGAACCCTCCGGGGGCCGTATTAAAAAGGCATCGCAGCGATGTTGACAGGAATACATTTATCGGGATTGTGTCTCCTTTCACGAGGCGGCCGGGAGCGGCGCTGGCTGCCGCGGGCCGGCCGGCCGGCTGGCAGGCCATTTGATCTCCATATCACCTGCGGCGGGACGTCCTGCAGGAGGAGAGACGTCCAACAGGCTCATTCTGCACTAAGCTTCTCTTTAAACTGGGAGCAGCAGGGTGGAAAGAGCGCTAGAATGTCCTACTCCAGTAGAAGTACTGTTACCTTGCTGATAATTGACTTGGAGTCATTCCTATGTTCCCCAGTTCTAGGGTTAGGGTTAGGTTAGGGTTAGGGTTAGGTTAGGGTTAGGGTTTGGTTAGGTTAGGTTAGGTTGGTTGTAGATTTTTACCCAGAGCCCTGACCACAACTGTTTCAAAGAACAGAAGGGCTTTTTATCAGACCTATCCAGGTTAGGCACAGGCCATCCACCAGAATGTGATTGCACTTCTGCTCCTTCTGACTTTGGGTTAGGGTTAGAGACCTTCAAAATCAAATAAAATGATAACCATTGGTTTTGTTGTGTTTATATAGCTGTTTTGAAGCCTAGTTCCACTGGATAATATTTATGAAATATTTTAACTTGAAACGGGTCAAATTTGACCCGAACACAATAGGAGGGTTAATGTGTGTTAACAGAATATTGAACTGGGGAACATAGGACCTTGGGAACGTAGGACCTTGGGAACTTAGGACCCTGGGAACATAGGACCTTGGGAACATAGGACCTTGGGAACATAGGACCTTGGGAACTTAGGACCCTGGGAACATAGGACCTTGGGAACTTAGGACCTTGGGAACATAGGACCTTGGGAACTTAGGACCCTGGGAACTTAGGACCTTGGGAACATAGGACCTTGGGAACATAGGACCTTGGGAACATAGGACCTTGGGAACTTAGGACCCTGGGAACTTAGGACCCTGGGAACATAGGACCTTGGGAACTTAGGACCCTGGGAACATAGGACCTTGGGAACTTAGGACCCTGGGAACATAGGACCTTGGGAACTTAGATACGCTCCCATTTGACTTCAGTAGAAGTAAAAGTTCTGGTGTAAAAATCTCCTTCAGTAAAAGTAAAAGTGCCTGATTCAAAATGTCCTCAGAGTAAAAGTTCCTGAGTTCCTCTTTAGAACAGAGAACGTTGTCAGCTGTGATCTTTTCCATGTGATTCTAACAGGAGAGAGGACAGAGTTCACACTGGATTCTTTTCACTGGAAACATTAGAAATGAGAAAATAAAGTGCAGAAACAAAGTAAAGTCAGATTCCTCTTCTCACTGTGAATGGATCCACAGTTTGTCAGTTTACATTGATCCAGTTTCTGTTGCTGATGGAGAGACACACAATCTGTTCTGTGATGGATGGATTTAAAATGTACTGAAGGAAAAGTCAAATTACTGACTTCAAAAAATACTCAAAAAAGTACAAGTACACAAAAAGCAACTCAATTAATTACAAAAGTTCCAACTGAGTAAATGTAATTAGTTACTTCCTTGGTGAACAGTGATCAGTTTCTCATGCCTCTTGTCAAACGTTTGCAGTAAAAAAAAAGTTGGAGATGCTGATGACATCACCAGCTTCATATCTCCAGCACTGTGTTTTAATGCTTCACCATGAGGAAGATCATCATTGAAAATATCCATGTGATATCATTTTCCTCCTTTTTTTTTTTTACATTAAAAAGGCGAAAATTCAGCACAGTGAGCGGTGAGACGTCTCACTCCTCTCTGTCTGTGTGGATTCACTCTGGATGAAAAAAATAAAAACAAAATCCACTTTAAAATGAAGAGCAGACGAGTGGGGAAACATCTTCAACACTTCATTTTAAGTCCAGTGGGTTTTGTTTTTATTTTTTTGGACATTTTACATTATGATTGAATGGGTTTGATTTGTTGAACTGTCTTTTATTTGATTCATACTGTTTGACTGACATTGACATTGACATTGAAGGGGAAAAATGAGCTTCACCCTTGTGGGTCAAAATGAATGAGCAAAGGTTCAAGAGTCTTCTGTGGATTCTTTATTCAGACATGGAGAGAAAACCTGCTGCAGGATATTCTCTGACAAAGAGTAGAAATGTCAGTTTCTTTACACACTTCAGTTATGTCTAGATGCTTTGTTCATCCTTCAGTATATCAATATATAGCTAATGTAATCTGCACGCTTCAAACAAGTGAAAACCAGTTCTACAACACACACTAACATAAAGTCTATTCTTACATGATTGTCTCCAGAGGTGGAAAGTAACTAAGTACATTTAGAGGTACTTGTACTTTACTTGAGTATTACCATTTGATGCTACTTTATACTTCTACTCCACTACATTTCAGAAATATTGTACTTTTCATTCCACTACCTTTATTTCATAACTTAAGTTACTAGTTACTTTGCAGATTCAGATTATTAATACAAAATATAATCAACTAATAAATTGTGATGTATTATTACAGATTACTGTAAGCTACCCAGCAGTATATAAAGTAGTGGAAATCAGCCCCACCTTTTCCAACTGCAACATTAAAGTGACGCTTACACATTAATGCATCAATAATTATAATTCAATAATATAATATATATTATATTCTGAAACGGGCCATTCTGCATAATGAGTACTTTTGCTTTTGTTGCTTTAAGTACATTTTGATGCTAATACTTTTGTACTTTTTACTTAAGTAACATTTTGAATGCAGGACTTTTACTTGTAACAGAGTATTTTTATACTGTGGTATTTCTACTTTTACTTAAGTAAAAGATCTGAGTACTTCTTCCACCACTGACTGTCTCTAACAGTGAACACTAGTCTGAGGGCTAAACCTCTAATATCATGTGGAAGTCATGTAGTCATGACAGCTGCATGACTTCTTCATGTGATCAGGACAAGATCACATGAAGATCCTTTACTGAACACTCCATTGTAAGATATATAGGACAAACACACAATATCATGTTTTATTTCCTACAACATTCACAGTCACACTGCAGGAGCTGAGCTGGACCAGACTGACATGATGACATCATCTTTAACATTAACTGTAGAGCGTCAGGTATTGATCAGGCAGTGACTCTCTGCTCTCTCCCTGTACTGAGCTGATGGTATCGACAAACTACCAATTACACTGCAGCTGTGTGGCGTGTGTGTGTGTGTGTGTGTGTGTGTGTGTGTGTGTGTGTGTGTGTGTGTGACACGAGGAGGTGGAGTGTGTTTCCTTGTTATCTGTCCTCGCAGCCTTCCGTTTATGAGCAACGGTTGAGATCTGACAGCGACTTGCGGCGCGATGATGGGAAAGTGTCACATGGTTAATGGCTGCCGGGGGGGGGGGGGGCATGTGTGATACCGTGTGTGTGTGTGTGTGTGTGTGTGTGTGTGTGTGTGTGTGTGTGTGTGTGTGTGTAAAGGCTGTTTTATGGTTATAAGACAAGTGTTGACAGGTGTCTTACGAAAAGTGTCAGACGACACTGAGGCATTTATGCTCAAACAACGTATCGTGAGACGTCTGCACAAGCTGACTCAAATACACACACACACACACACACACACACACACGCACACACACACACACACACACACACACACACAAACAACCAACCAATGAAAATGTAAGACAAATCAATGACATTGACACTGTGGACGACATGTACTTCTGTCTTTTTGACGTCATTTTTGTCTTCAGACACTTGTCTTCTAACCATAAAACAGCCTTAAGTGGAACCACACTCCTGTATCTGAAGGACAGTTGACTTTGCTGCATTTTTGTATTTGGTTTGTTTAGGTTCAAACTGACCAATCACAAGCCAACCAGGGCTCGTAAACAAAAGTCACATGACTCAGAAGCAGCTTGTTTATTGGACAGAGTTTTCAGAGAATTCAAAAGAGTCGGGACCTGACAACGAGTCAGTGTCTCCACAGGCTGGACATGTTCTTTCTTTAGGCTTCATTACTTTAAATTGTCTTCACATTGAGTCCAAATGAACCAGCTGGTGGAACCTGCAGTGAGTCTCTGCTCTGCATCATGTTTCATCATCACTGTCTGAGTGTTGAGCAGCTTTAGACTTGTCTGATTGAAAAGTATCAAGTTTCTCTTTACCGTTACAACACATGCGAGTTCGGAGAAATTGTGGAATTTTATATTTTTTTACGAACGTTTTCATAACGGGAGACGGACTGTCAGGCTGATACAGAGCTGCTGCATCGCCATGACAGACAGGAAGTGATGCGCACATCAGACGCATTACAGAGAGATTTAGATCCATTTCTATACATTGATTCACTGTTTATGTTGCGCCGGCCGAGCCGATATTGTGTTATGTATTGTAAACAACGGCACGACAATCTGCTGCTTTATTTCAGAATAAGAGCGTATCTCTGTGGTCGGGGAGGAGTCCAGCAGCCTGGAGACAGTCAGTCCATCCTGAAACACTCGCTCCGGGGGAACAGCTGTCCCGGGTCGGGAGGCACAGATAGTGTCCCGCCGACTTCTCCAGCCGGGGGAATGCTTTCTCTGTCTTGTAGAGCTGCTGGATTTCAACTCTGTATTACAATGTTTACAATGAACACTGTTTTCTTTTCGGTGTGATGCTTCCACCCGCTGGCTTGGCTTTCTTCTTCCTCTGTATAGGCGGTGAAAGTTAAATTGCGCCCTTGTGGCGGTAAATCATTTCCGAAAAAAATGAGAAATACGTCCGTCTGCACTAATCGATCGTCAATTAATCATTAACATCCCTGCTTTAAACGATGTGGTTTCAGTTTGAGTTTGGCCTTTAGAAGCAGAGCGTCTCTTTCTGTGTTTTTGTCGTTGTGTTTCGGCTGGACGGCGTCCCGCTCCAGCTCCTCCCCCCGGCCCCTCCCCCGGCTCCTCCCCCCGGCTCCTTCTCCGGCTCCTCCCCCGGCTCCTCCCCCGGCTCCCGCTCCGGCTCCTCCCTCGGCTCCTCCTCCGGCTCCTCCCCCGGCTCCCGCTCCGGCTCCTCCTCCGGCTCCTCCCCCCGGCTCCTCCCGCTCCGGCTCCTCCCCCGGCTCCTCCCCCCGGCTCCTCCCGCTCCGGCTCCTCCCCCGGCTCCTCCCCCCGGCTCCTCCCGCTCCGGCTCCTCCCCCCGGCTCCTCCCCCGGCCCGGTGACGATGAGACCCGACCGCAACTCTTCTGACAGCAAAGTCGTTACCGGGAGATTATGAATCAAACATTTAGTCCACAGTCTGGTTCAGGAGACGGATCGCTGAGGGCCGCTGGGCTCTTCTGCATTTAAATAACCTCTCGCCGGCCCGCTCAAACACTCGTTCTCCTCCTTCTTCTTCTTCTTCTTCTTCTTCTTCTTCTTCTTCTTCTTCTTCTTCTTCTTCTTCTGTTCGATGTTGAATCAAGTGTCCAAACACAGACAGCAGGAAACTTTATTGATCCCAGCGGGGGAACTGGGTCATTGCAGTTATTCAGCAGGAAGAAGGCAAATAGAATATAAACACAGAAATAGAATTTAAAATAATGAAAACAATTAAGCAATAACATAGAATATCAACAGTTGTGGGATTATATGTATATTGGTTTAAACACAGACTGTATTGATGGGAAATATGTGGAAGGAGTATGGATCACTTCCATGTTTGGATTAAAGTTACACAGATGCTACTAGCAGTCATGACTGCTTACTTAAATATGGATTACTAGGTTAGAAATATGTGACATATATAGGTATCAGTATGGATAAAGATAACGTAATGAAGTGTCAGTATGTATACAATATGAAAGAGTAGAAATGTTAGAAAAACATCATGCAGAATATAACAATGAGAGAGATGTGAAAACTGACATGAAATGAAATATGCTGCACCCAAATTCACACAAACACATCCACAATGCAAATCAATACAGAGCATAAAGTAGATAATATATTTATCATAAATATTACAATTGAAAATAAAAATCCCTGTTCATTTTCTGTCTGAGAGGTTCGATATCAAATCCTGTTCAGTTTGAATGGGATGCGATAAATCATATTTACTCTCCTTACTGTAGAGGAACAGCTGGTTTGTGAACTTTTTTCACTAGTTTTTAAAGTAATTTTACTTTTACTTAAGTGTGTTTTGACTGAAGTTTTGCACTTCACTACATTTTAAATCAAATGCATTACAGACGTTTTGTTGGCTCTGCAGAGCATTGTATCAGAAAGTGAACAAACTGAGTTGAGTTGATTAAAACTTTATTTTGTTGATGCACGCTATTTTGTTTCTTTAAGTTTTTTAATTAAAATATCCTACTTTGAATTCTGTCTTATTTTCCTTATTGCACTGCAAGGGAAAAATCACACTGTTCTGTTTTGGAAAAAAAACAAAAGAAAGAAAAAAAACAAACACTTTGCATATTTTAAATGAGGTACATTTAGTTTAATTTCTAAACCAGTGATTTTACTCCTACTGAAGTAAAAATGCAGCCAAGTAGCAGTACTTCTACTTCCTATAATACTGCAGTTCTCTGTCCAGCCTGGACCTCCCAGATATTCAGATATGAATATTAATCTGTAACAGAAACAGTTTGAGCTTCTGTTTGAAGCTGCGATTTGAAATCAATAGGAAGGAAGAAAATGCCACCAAGGTGCTGCATGATCTCAGCCTGCATCCCGATCAATAATACATCCTCGATCCTCGTTAGCGAGACGAGTCACCCCCCCCCCACCCACCCCCACCCCCACCCACCCACCCACCTCGCCGCTGCAGGACCCGGTGCTCCCTCTGCCTCCACTCTGCCGCAGGTCCTGCTCACTTCTAATTACAGCTAAAAGGGGAATTTGGAGAGAGATTAATTGCATCCCCCCCTCATCCCCCTTCACCCCCCCCCTCACCCCCCAGCCTGGTCACCCCCCCGCCCTCCCCGGCCCCTGGGGGTATCAGTTTAACCCCGCTAAAACACCAAGAGGGGTATCAGGCAGGAAGGATCGCTGTAACAGAAAGATGGGGAGCTGGTGATGGATTTTGGGAATATGTGTGTGTGTGTGTGTGTGTGTGTGTGTGTGTGTGTGTGTGCGTGCGTGCGTGTGTGTGTGTGTGTGTGTTGCCCCCCCCCCCCACCTTGCTACCTCATACTCTACGCCTGAGTGGCTGCCGGATCTGACAGCCCGGCTTCCCAGAATTCCCGTGTGGCCGACCCGGAGAGGCTGGAGGGTCCGGTTGCCATGGGAACCACACGCAGCGAGACGCGGCGCTTCCTGCCTCCCCGTCCCAGCAGAGCCGCGGGGCAGCAGGTGGACTGGAGGTGTGATTCATCTGCAGCTCGTTTGGTTTGGTCTGAGCCGCCGCGGAAAAGTTGACTTTGATGCATTTGTTGTGTTCGGTTCATTTAGGTTCAACTGACCAATTAGAAACAACCAGGGTCTGTAAACAAAGAGAGTTTCGTTTTTGAAATGTGTATTTAATTCCATTTGTGTATTGTATATTTTGTATTTGGCTGGAGTTTAAAAAAAGAATGACATTTATATCTGTATGCTGTATTTGACTCTGATCTTATCTTTCTTCTTATACTTTTTATATACTGTTTTATATATATACTGTTTCTGATATACTGTTTTTACTGGTTTATATTGTGTTTTATTCTACAACAAAGATTAGATGGTTCAAAGTACTCAAATGACAGTACTTTCTAGAATAGACTTCTATTAAATCAAATAGGAACTTTCAAATTCAGATTTCGTGCTCTTCATGTTGTCCGCAGCACAGTGAAGACTCACTGTGAAGACCAGAACCAGAAGAAACAACTTCCAAAGTCAAACCTTTATTGACAAATGTGTTGCACCTTTTCATGTTTCTGTGTTGCAGCCGCAGAAACATCACGTACCTGCAGGACGTCATTTTGGTCAGATCACTTTCACTTTCGATCACTTTCGAACACGCTGGCTGTTGAACGCAGCCCCAAACAAAAAGAGATCAGCTGTCCCATTGAGATTACAAGATCTCTTTTTCATGGGAGCCCTGGCCAAGATAGCAGCAATACAGAGTTTCAAACAACATATAAGCAAACATTAAAAGTACATAAAACAAAAAATACAGTAGCAACTCACAGAATCATTATGCCTAAAAGACAGACAGGAGGAAACGGGTCTAGCTAAGGAAGAAATTACTATCCTTAGCTTATTGTTTGCCAAACCGAAACAGCTTGCTCCCATCAGCAGACAGAACCACACTTACACATGATTAGAATTACATCTATTTATTTGTAATTTAATGTTCAAAACTTCAAAATTGATACGACCTCAGTGCATTTCCACACGCTGGGCTCGTCCGGCTGCTTCACACCGATATCCGCTGCATTTTTTTTTAAGCAATGATGTTTAAAGCTGCAATAAGCCAATATTCCAACCACTAGAGGGCGACAGAAACTGCAACACATTTGTAAATAAAGCACAGCAAAACTACAGGACTACGGAGGCTCCTAAGGACAAACAGTGCATAAATGCTAATAGCTAAGCTAACCGCACATACAGAGAAGTGTCACCAGTTACCAGTCTCACTTTGACAGATCTTTATCCCGCTGAAGGTCACATGTCCCACAATGACAAGTGAAGAGGCAGGTAGCAAGTTTACCAGTTTAACAAGTTTACTCATTCGCTTCATCAGGAGCCAAGCTAGTTTTTAAAAAAAATGAAAAGGTACTGAATGGAGCGGGAGGAGCTACGAGTCGGTCCGAGTTTTGACAACAAGCTTTAGAAAAGAGGTGAAAACAACAACATTTTATATCATTATGTCTCAATGAAATCTCCACATAGCACACATTAGTTTCAGGATAGGGCCTGATATCACTTATTCAGGTTTAATGTAGTGTCTGAAACTTTGCCCATATAGTTCACTATTTGACAAACACTCCATAGGGAATAGTGGGTGAGTGAACGAGTGAACCGTTCTGAATGAAACTCATGTTTTCCTGAAATAATGAACTAATTTATATTGTTCCTGGAGATTACCAACAAAAAGCAAATAAGGTACCATCATTGCCACATTTTAAGTAAATACAAGATTTTAAGTTTTGCAAACTTCATTGATTTTCATTATGTAAAGCTTGTGTTTAAATGTTTAAATGGACTTGCTCCTCAGCCTTTCTGTAAATACATCAAGAGACTACAGAGCTGCAGCAGATCCACCAGAGCAGCTTCAAGTGGCAACTGTAAAGTTTCATTCTGCAAAACATATTTTGCTCAGACAGCTTTTTCTGTGAAAGGAGCAAAGTCCTGGAACTCGCTACCTGATCACTTGAAATCTGCTGCAAACTTCACCACTTTTAAGAGAGTTACCAAATCCTCCTGGTTCATTCAGCAACAAACTTGTACTCATGTCTAGTTTTCTGTAGTTGGATTGGATTGGATTTATTTTAAAGTTAAAATAAATACATGCACATTTCGCTCCAGATGAAGCCCAGCACATACATTTAAATAACAATCGAGGATAAAAACACAGTAAAGTCAACGACTTAATTCCACTGTGGTCCTCTTACGAACAATACATAAACAATGCATACATTACATGACAATGTATATATTAGAGAGAAAAGAAAAAAAAACACCTGTGCACAAATGCAGATTATTGCACCAGTTTTTCCAAAAAATATTTTTTTACTGACGATTTGAACTGTTTTGACTCTGTGGTTTTTACTGACGCTGGTAGACCATTCCAAGTAACAGCTCCAGAGTAAGCAAAAGTGCTTTTTCCTATCAATGTCCTAAAACTATGGGTTATCACATCAGTGTCACTGGCTCTGGTCCTATAATTATGGGAGTCACTGACTCGTGTGAAGTAGCCTCTAAAATAATTGGACGCAGTGTCAAACATGACACTGTGAACCAGACTCAACTTCAACATGGCCACTCTATCCTCTACAGTGAGCCATCCAAGCTCTTTAAAATGTTGGGCCTCAGGTGGGTGTGTAAGGGGAGTTTCAGCACCACTCTGATAAGCTTGTTCTGGGCTGTTTGTAATCTGTGGCATAGATTTTTAGAGATGCTACTGTACCAGCTTGTGCATGCATTATCAAAGTTGCATTGGACCAGAGCATTTGCCAATATCTTCATGGTTGATACATCTAAAAACCTGGATTTCCGGGATAAAAACTTTATTTTATTGTGGACTGTTTCTAAAACATGTAGTGCCATATTCTCACCAGACATTACATTGTCCAGTTTACAGCCAAGATAATTCACAGACTCTTTGGCAGTTATTTCAGTCCCTTGAACTGAGATGCTGAGAGCAGGAGAGTTCTGGATTCTGTGTCTTGAGCCAAATAAAATTGCTTCAGTTTTGCCCAGATGTAAAGACAATTTGTTGTCTGCCAACCAACAACCGATGCTGTCCAGCTCCAAGCTTAGCATGTTTTCAACAACGGTTTTGTCTTTATGTGAGACTACTAATGCTGAATCATCGGCATATAAGAAAAGCTGACAGGTGCATGCTGAGCTCATGTCATTGATGTAAAGGAGGAACAGAAGTGGACCCAGCGCACTCCCCTGTGGTACTCCACATTGGACCTCCCCTGCCTCAGACAGAGTCCCGTTCACATCAACAAACTGTACTCTATCTGAGAGATATGATTTTATCCAGTCAAGAGACTTATCAGAAAATCCCAAGGACCTCAATTTATATAATAAGATATTATGGTCCACTGTATCGAAAGCCTTTTGAAGATCTGGTAATACCGTACCACAAAATCTGCCCTGATCTGTTTCTTTTAAATAAAATCTGTAAGGTAGAGTAGACATGTGTCTGTAGAATGTGATTTTCTGAATCCTGATTGGTAATCAAAAAGAAGATTTTGTCAATTGATGTAGTCCTTAATTTGCTCATGAATAATTTTTTCCAGCACCTTAGAAAACACACTTAAGATGGAGACTGGTCTGTTCCCCGGTTCTACCTTACTGCCCTTCTTAAACAGTGGCACAACCCTAGCATGTTTCATCTCTTGTGGCACCTTGCCCAACTCAATAGACAGATTTATGATATGTGTTACATATGGATAAATCTGATCGGCGGCATCCTTTAAAAACCTTGCTGGAATGCTGTCTAAGCCGGTGGCTTTAGACTGTTTTAGATCCAATCACATTTTTAAGACCATTGTTTGTGGAACTCTAGTCAATTTAAAAGAATCTGCCTGTATGCCTTTGGATGTATAAAAATTATGCACTTGTTTCTGATCAAATCTACCTGAGTGAGCAGGTAATTTCTCCACCAGTCTTGTAGCAGTGGAAGTAAAAAAGGAATTCAAGCTGTTAGCCACCTGCCCTTTTTCAAAGGTTATTTTGCCATTTATGTCTAACCCAATACTCTTAGCTTTGGTTTTTAGTTTATTGGTAGCCCCACACTGGTTTAAAGACTGACAGAGCTTTTTGGGGTTGTTCTTGTTCTCATTTATTTCATCCTTAAAATAGTTCTTCTTGACTACCCTAATCATTTGCCTCACCTCATTTCTCAGTTTCTTGAAATCATTGAAAAGTACAGGGTCTCTGTTTCTGTTGTGATCCTTAAGCAATTTATTCCTTTGATTAATAGCAGTAAGAATTTCATGATTAATCCAGGGTTCTGTCTCCTGTTTAATTCTGACAACTTTGGATGGGGCCACTTTGTTGATCACACTTCAAAATTTTGTTTTGAAAATATCCCATGCCACATCAACATCTGAACAGGCTAAAATTGGCTCCCATTCGACTTTGTGGAACTCTTCATGTAATATTTCTTTAGAATATTTTAATCGAATTTAATTTGATTGAATTTGAGTGATATGATGTGAACTGAATTATGACAATTGACAGGCTTCTTTTGGACCTTCCTTGTACAAAAAACCATGGCGTGATCGCTAATACCATAGTTACTAATGCCACTTTGAGAGATATGTGCTTTATCGGACACATATATAAGATCTATAAGTGTCTTAGTTGTTGAACAAACTCTTGTTGGTTCGGTAATCAGCTGGGAAAGACCGAATAATTGACAGAAATTCAGATAGGCTTTACATTTGTCTGGCTTTGAAACATCAGTGTTCAAGTCACCCAATAAAATTATTTCGTTGTCCAGGGAAAGATTGCAGCAAACATCCTCCATAACATTAAAAAAATCTCTCTGATGTGGAGGTCTATTACAAGCTGCCAATAAGATCGGTTTACATTTGGGAAGAAAAATGTCAATCCAGACCGCCTCAAGGAGTTCATTAAATAGATCCAACCTTACATTAAAACCAATATCGGATCGTATGTAAATGCGAACACCACCACCATTGCGGTTTCGGTCTCTACGGATGACAGAGTAATGTTCAATCTCTACTTCACTGTCACTAATGGAATAGTCAAGCCATGTCTCACTAAAACTAAGAAATGCTACATTAGTCTTACTTACAAAGAGGCGGATCGCGTCCATTTTTGGCAGAAGGCTGCGGATATTCTGGTGGATACAATGCAGTCCTCTTGTCGAGAAAAGTCTTTCAACCGTCGGACTGTCAGGCGATCCCGCAAGATGATCAGTCTGTTCACCGACCGGCCTAATTTCAATTAAATCATTATAATTGACAGATTGATTGAGTGAGGAGTAGGAACGGATCCATCCATCTGTATGTGCTGGTCTCCCAGTGATGAGAAAAGGTATATGGACTATTGGGCAGGCAGGAGGGGGTGGGTGAGATAGTGAATTAATGAATACAGGAGAAGGGGCTAGTGTCTGGTAGTTATGTCCTATCTTCCCTGATAAGTCAAGCAGTGTAGAATTACTAAAATATGCAGAGGACCAAAATCTATCTGACACTCGGCCCCTGGGGACTTCATTTGGGGACTGAACTTCCTACAGGTGAGGGGGGAAGGGGGCGGGTCGATTATACTGAAAAACACATTAGCAGCCAGCTTGCGTGAACCGTGTTTGTTTGGGTGAAGACCGTCTCTCTTTTAAATGTGGATGATTCCCAGAATAAGTTAAAATTGTCAATAAAACCAATGTTTAGATGGGAACACTGGGACTGAAGCCAGTGGTGGAGGATAAACAGACGACTAAAACGGTCGCAGAGCCAGAGATGTGGATGTTTTCCACTGCGCTTCAGGATGTTTAAAAGACGGGTAAAATCATACTTCAAAAGTTCCGAACTCTGGCGAGGAATATCGTTAGTGCCCACGTGAACGACCGCCTTTTTTTATAGTGGGATTTTCTGATAGTAGGTTAGGCAGTTCAACAATGATGTCATCCACTTTGGCACCCGGAAAACAATGGGTAACCGCTCTCCTGGATCTGACATACCTGATTATGGAGTCCCCCACAATAAGAACTGTGGGATGCTGCGAAGATGAGGTCTGAGGTGATGGGGCTGAGGACGAATGGACGGCGGTGGGGACCGGAGGCAGAGAAGAGACCCGCCGAGGAGCTGGAGTGAACTGTGGTCTGGAGCGACGAGTAGATTCTCCAGGTCCAGTTAAACACCGAGGGCTGACGTGTCGGCGTGGAGTTACGCCTTCCCGGAGGGTCATCAGACTCCGTAGATGAAGGGGGGATGTGGTGACCGGCGGCGAGTGGGGGGGGAAGTCCTGCTCGCCCAGGATGGAAGGTGGAAGAGGCCGCGGGTTCCCAGCCAGTGAATCTCGTGTCGATTCTCCAGCTGGATGTCATGGGTTGCGGGAGTACGAGAGGATCCACTGAGCAATTTTACGTTGATTAGACGTTTAAAACACGTCTAAATGGCCATAGCCATCTAGGCTAAATTAAGTTTAAATGGGGTTGAAAAGTGAAAGTTTATTAGATGTCTATACATAGACAATATTATCCTGGACTATATGAGAGCTACGCATAGACGCAAAGTTGAAATTACTTCTTGTGCTCAGATAATTATCTTGTAGGCTAGTCTACAGGACTTCTCTGGTGCATATTTTTGGTATTTACAGATGTTTATTCATTGTAATAATGTATTTACTGCTTGGTCTAAAATAGGTCTATAGATAGCCGTAATGATCCTGGGCTATATGAGAGCTAAAGCATAGACGCGACGTTGAAATCATGTCTTTTGCTCAGTGGGTAAGGTCTCCCCCACTTTTTGCGGTTGCCGACCACAACCCAGGGCACCGGATGTGGTGGGGTTGAGCTGACTGGGGCTTTGGGTTTAGCCCCGAGCCGGAGCCAGGGGTCCTCAAAGACGGTGACTGGAGGAGGAACAGAAGCAGTGTCAGCAGGCCAGGGAGCAGCAGCATCCATCTCCTCAGCACTGGTAGCGGTGGCTTGTGTGATGGTGTCCAAGTGCCTCTCAGCCTCCTGGATTTTGTAGAGCGTGGAAATCCTTTGCTCCAACATAAAGATCTTGTTGCCGAGACGGGCGCAGCTCTCGCAGCCAGATGGTGAGGTGAGAGGAGTCACGGCTTCTGGAGCGTGTGCTCAGCTCGTTCAGCAGTCCCACGTGAAAAAAAAAAGGGTGTTTCTCCGCTGCTGTTTGGCAGACAGGCCGACTGGGAGCCGAGTCGCGTTGTCACCGCTGAAAACAGTTCTTGTAAAAACAACTTAAGATCCACATCGGATGATTAAAATCCTTTATCGTTTTAAAAGATATAGTTAAAAGCCACCAAAATTCAAAGAGTGCATCGTAAAATGTGGTTAAAAACTAGATAAAAAGTCAATTTCTGACAGACGCGTTTCTGCACTGCACCTGAGGTCATGAGTTATGTTATTACTAAATGTGTGTTTCATGGTATCTTGTTATACTCAGTTTACCTTTTTTTTCCTCTCTATTTTTTTTTTACCTTGTGCTCTATTGTATCTTGCTGTACTCGGTTTACCTTCTTTTTACCCCACTGTTTTAATCTCTTATTCTCACAAAAGCCCTTCTAGTGACGGGTGTTGCAAATTAGCATCCGCTGTAAACACTATGATACTTGCTGTTCTCAGTTTATCTATGTATATTGTATCTGTCCCTATCAAATAAACCATAAATAATAAAGAAATAATAACTCCGCTGCATCACACTTGACTGAAGATCCTGAACCGGCATGAAAACAGGCTCACGGGTCAAATGTTTCACTTCCTGTCACTCGGTGTTCCTCACAGAATAAACTAGACTTTCTTAGTGTTGTTCAAAGTGAAGTTTCCCCTGCTAAACGAAGCATCAGCAAAAAAAACAAAACACATTTTATCAGTAGCAGGACTCTGCCAGGAAATCATTCACCTATATAATTACGAATCGACAAAAGGCAATTTGTACAGTATCTGATTGCAGGTGAAAGACGCACAGGAATCAATATCCTCCATCCATCTTTTCTGCTGGAATTAAGTTCTTAGTGGGAGTTTCTGCTCACACACCCATATGTTTCCTCCTGATCGCTCCACTCATCACTCGCTCTGACTTTTGTTTACTGTTTTTTTTTTCATTCTATATTTGCCGTCTCCCTGTTTTCAATTTATTCTGCTTGTTCATCTAATTCTAATTCTGTCTCTACTCTACATTGTATTCCCCTCTCTCTCTCTCTCCCTCTCTCTCTCTCTCTCACTCTCTCACACCTCCCCACCACAGATAGCTGGATATGAAAATACAGCTGCTGATGAGTATATAAATATCTGTGCTTTCCTCTGATTTTCACTGTGAATATATTTGGGTGAATTTGTGCCCACGCAAAAGCAGATTGTAGTTTTAGTTCTACAAACAATACTTGGAGGCAGAAATAATCTGATTGGTTGAGTTAAACCTCAGTGGGTGGAGCTAAAGAACCACAGTTTTTCAGAGCGCAATTTAGCTAACTTGTAAACTTGAACTGTAAAGAAGGAACTCTGGTCAAAATATAAATAAAAATATAAATGGTAATGACTTCTTTTGTCATTCCTTCATGATGCTGAAGGTCAGCAGCTAGCTAACTAGCTTACCTAGCTAGCTATAGGCTAGTATGGCTAGTTTGAATTTGAGCTAACTAGCTAACCTAGATAACTTAGTATGATAGATTGTATTTTTTCAGTTAGCAGCAGAGCGCTAGGCTTCATAATATTAGCTTCCTCCTCTCTTACCTCTTGTCTTTTTCACTGAGCTTCAATCTAATGTTACTTAGCTGAAAAACTGTGGTTGTTTGGCTCCGCCCACTGAGGTTTAACTCAACCAATCAGATTATTTCTGCCTCCGAGAAATGTTTCTAGAGCTAAAATGTGAATCTTCCTGATAATTCCTCATAATCGATTGTTCTATAGCGAGGTTTTGATGTTATGAAACTCAGAAATGACTCATACACTGTACAAGATGTAACATCGCACATAAACTGACAAATAGCCTATGCTTACAAAACAAATAAACATTAACATGAATTTAAACCTCATAAAATACTGGTTATTCGATACTTTACAGCCTTTGCCTGGTAGGTACTCATTACTTTTAAGGAAGGAATTGTCTATTTTTGTGAGTGAACATCTTTTTAAATAAAAAGCATGTAAAACATTTTAGCCCCGAGCCCTTCATGTAATGTGAATGAAACAGCAGCAGGTAAAGTGTGACACTGTTTTGCTCGATGTGTCCGTCCCACAGAGAGACGAGAGGAGACGCTTTGAAACGGACGCCTGAAACTATCGGTACACTCTGTCACATGTAACCTTGCACCGTGTGTGTGTTCAATTCCACTGGGGAGAATATTGCTGCTTCAGAACTTGGCAACCTTGTGTGTGTGTGTGTGTGTGTGTGTGTGTGTGTGTGTGTGGGTGGGTAGAGGGGGAGGGGAGGCTGGCATTTAGAAATAGTTTTGGGAATTGGATGTGTGTGTTGGTATTGTCTTTCGGGTGTGTGTGTCTTTGATGTGTGAGACTCGACTCGCTCTTTTAGACACATTTCAGTGTAAAGAGACAACAAGGCTAAGAGACTAACAGCAAAACCAAACCCCTTAATTTATTATGACATAAACATCAATTATCCATTAAAAATAACATAGCTTTAAAAAAAAAAAAGTAAGGTTAGCATCATGGGGTTATAAGGGATTTATTCATGAGTTGATTCACAGAGACGCTAGAAATTAAGGGATTTTTCATGTCTTTTGTGCAGGTTTACAGGTTATTAATGAATTATTAATTGAAAGTTCCTGTCTCCCTGAATTTTACATTAAATTAGAAAGTAAGGAGTCAAACATTAAGGGATGTTTAAGGTGTTTTCCTCCATTAAATACTAATTTTAAGGGGATTTTGCATGAATTAAGGGGTGAATTAATGTAAATGTAAGGGTATTTTAAGGGATTACGGGTTCGTAGAGGGGGTAAATGGTCGGCTTTCTCTTCAACTGCCAACCCCCCCACCCTGCTAAAGTCAATAGTGGACAATTTTAGTATTAGTACTATTTTAAAAAGAAACAAGCACAGATCCTGTTCAACACATTGAATCATTGCGACACAGTTATCGGTTAAATAATTCCACTAACGTTACTTAAACACGATAATAAGGTAATAAGGTTCCCTACCGTGAAAGTCTGTAGGGCAGCAGAAGACGAGTTATCAGGTTGCTGTTTAAAATACTGTTACTGACACAGGAGAGTTTGGAGCAAAATTTAAGTTTCACTCTCATTTCCACTCGGGAGACGCCACAGATGAGGCTGTGTACGGGAGACGCTGCATCTCAGACGCCCTCTAGAGGCCATGGGAGGAGGCACACTCTCTCCAACTGACCACAGGTGGTGAACAGATCGACCGAACAACCGACATTGCGAGCCATAAAAATGGCCGGCAGTCAGTGATCATGCTTTCCCCTAGAGTCCTGGTTTATATGTGCTTTCCCTTTAAACTTGGGTCTCTAAATTTTTGTCTCAAATCTTATTTTAACCCTTATTTTGGTTTATGCCTGTAATCGCATGATTTTTTTTGTGTAAATTGACCAGTTTTAACGTTGTCCTATGATTGTTTTACCCGTTCTGTGAAGCATCTTGAGATTTCGTTGTATTTTAAAGTGTGCTATATAAATAAAAAAAATAAAAATTCATTAAAAAACAAACCAATAGATATAAATTCAATTGTACAAAAGAGTAATGAATTACAGTTACTCTGGTTACTGTAACTGTGTAGCTGTTTGTGCACTTTAGAGTATTTTTTGAAGTCAGTAATTTTAATTTTACTGAAATAAGTTGTGACTGAAGTTTTTCACTTTGCTACATTTTAAATCCCATCTGTCACAGAGAATAAATTGTGTATCGGCTTTCCATTAGTGAGTATCAGAAACTGACCGATCTTTAATTGCATCTGCATCAAACCTGCGTTAGCTGGGACATTAAATTCTCAGATTTATCCCTGACAGCAGCGGAAGTTAAATCCCATCCATCACAGAACAGATTGTGTGTCTCTCCATCAGCAACAGAAACTGGATCAACGTAAACTGACAAACTGTGGATCCATTCACAGTGAGAAGAGGAATCTGACTTTACTTTGTTTCTGCACTTTATTTTGTCGTTTCTAATGTTTCCAGTGAAAAGAATCTAGTGTGAACTCTGTCCTCTCTCCTGTTAGAATCACATGGAAAAGATCACAGCTGACAACGTTTTCTGTTCTAAAGAGGAACTCAGGAACTTTTACTCTGAGGACATTTTGAATCAGACAAGTTTTACTTTTACTGAAGGAGATTTTTACACCAGAACTTTTACTTCTACTGCAGTAAAATATCAGTAAAGTAACAATACTACTGGAGTAGGACATTCTAGCACTCTTTCCACCACATATCACCAAGAGACGAGGTGACTGGAGATTTTGATTTGATTTGATTTGGGAAGCAGAAAAAAAAAAGATAAACAAAGAATTTGACTTTATTCGACTCCAGAGAAAAACACTTAACACATTTATTTGCTCTGTTATTCTCTGTTTTTTTTGTAACGAGCAACAGAAGGAGAGTGGCATATTGGAAATTAGGATTCAGTTCAGATCAATATTCAACAGTTTATTTCCAGGTTGTTAGCAGTTTCTCTCAGGACAAACACACAGCAGCATGAACACAAACACACACTGTACTGTAAATACACACTAACTAATCCTGTTAGCAAATACAACAGATACACAAACCGGTCCAGTAAGAGCAGCTAATGAACCTGCTGTATGTGCAGAGGATTACAAGTACAAAAAGTGGCAAGATTTATTTATTTTTTTTCCCCAAAATGATATATACTGTAGCTGTTTGAAACAAATCATACTACTTCATTCTTCATTGTGGGATAAAACGAAAAAATAAAACTCTGACGGACTTGATCCTCTTTGTTCTTCTTCTATATTTTGTTTGCAGAAAGGATCAATAGTGTGTTGGATATGGAATATCCACCATTTAAAAAGACAAACTTATTATATTTTTTAACTGAAATCAGGTAACTTTCATCCTTAAATGACCAAACACAAACACTTCTGCAGACTGGCTGCTCTATATCTATATCTATATCTTTCTATATTGTATCAATATTATATGATGAACTGAGAAAAAAATAATAAAAATAAATAATAATAATAAAATATATATATATATAGGTATATACATATATATATACATATAGGAGGTTCAGAGATCTACATCCCAGTACTGTAGTGTTGCACTCAAGCCTGCTTTAAAATCAATTTTATGTATTTACTATTGGAGAAATATCTGGATATGCAAGCAACAGCATTTCTTTACAGTGAGAGACGGATGTTTTTAAATTCAACTTAAGAGAGGGAAAGACAACAAGATGTGTTAAGATGCACATTAATATTCTGCACATGGTCTTTATGGATCGAGTCAGATTCCTCCTGCTGTTTGTGTGACTGTTGGATAAACTCTGCTGTTTATTTGCCCAACAGACTGAAGCCTGAAGTGTCGGAGCTGCGTTCAGATCAGTTCTGCCGCTGTCCGACCGGAGCGTCTCTCCTCCTCTGCCTCTCTCTGACACAGATCACTGCTTCACTGCTGTGTGTCTGCATGAAGAGATGAGAAATCTGAAAAATCCTTACTTCCAAAACGGCTTAATATCTCAAAATCGGAACAAATCACAGCACTTTATAAGTAACTAAGCAACTGATTAAAAACGAACTCTCTTATAGACTTGATCCTGTTCAGTCTTCTGTCTTTTTTTTTTTGCAAATTTGGATAGTGTGTTGCTGAAGTGAATTTCCAGATATTCAGACTCTCACTCTCCTTGACTCCATGATCAATAACTGAGTGATGAGCAGCAGCTGCAGACACACTTTGTCACTAAATCAGCTGAGCAAAGTTTCACTTTATTGAACTTGCAGAAGTGGGAAGCGCACAAACAAGGAATCAGTAAACTGTACATGGTGTTTACACACTTCTGCACAGTGTTTGGACTGGGATCAGATTAGGTAAATAAAGCAAAACTGATCAGTTTAGAGGAGAATTTAAAGGAGAATACCGGTGTGTTTTTTTTAAGGCAGCAGCAGCAGTCCAACTTCCTCTCTGTTTCTGCACACAGTCAGCATAGTTACAGATATCAGTCTATTTGTCTATTGAACTGATTAGTCGTCATCTAGAGCAGTGGTTCTCAACCTTTTTCATGTCAAGGTCCCCTAATTCTGTCCACATTAGGGCCACGGACCCCCATTTGATGAGATTTTGTCTCTTGGACCCAAATCTCAGAATATTTTTGTCAGATATGATTTTGTCCAGAATCCCATGACTACCTGTACTGTAGGTAGAGAGATAACAGTGAAACTATGATCAAAATAGTCATTCTAAAATGACAAAATAATGAAATTTAACAATTCATCAATTTGCTGGGGACCCCCTGGAATGCCCTCAAGGACCCCTGGTGGTCCCTGGACCCCACGTTGAGAACCACTGATCTAAAGGCCTGAAAACAACAGTGATTTCTGCTTTACTGTATCTCTTAGTAAAGTTCCATATGGTGTAAAGCAGGACTCCCCTCTCCTCTGTGGTGATAAAGGAGTTGGATGGTCTATCTAAACATGGTGAAAGTATCAAAACTAAATCCACACAATCCATATTAGTGCAGCGAGCCTCTAAACGAGCCGTTTGGACTTCCGTAACTTTGTGACGTCACAAAGGTTCGCTCATTATCATTTTTGTAAGAAATAATAGACTAACAAAGTGTTTTTTTCAAAGCGGTTGAGCGGTTGTCATTGTTTATTACCAGAGAGTTTTCCCTACCTGTAGCCGCCGGGCCGCTGTTAGCCAATCAGAACAGAGGGGTAGTTAATATTAATGAGCCTTAAAGACACGGAGACAGAAACGGCCTGTTCTTGGTAAGGCTCAGAGAGATGCTGGAAAATGAACGTGGAGAAATGGATTGAGAGTGTTTTTGGTTCATGACACCACACACACAGCTTTGAATGGACAGAAAGACACTAAATAAAACTGGACAGTGGAGGATATGGAGCTTTAAAGCTTCTGTCGAGTTATAATGTTCCTCTGAAGTGAGAAGCAGCGTCACTGACTGCGACCCAACAAGGAATCCATTCTCTACACATGCACAAACCCCCAAAACATGAATCCAATCCGTTCTGTATTGATCATGTGAACTCCACCTCCTGCAGGAACTCGGGTTCTGCAGACCGGGATCCAGACCTTCCCTCGCTCCCAAAACACCAGATCCCCGCGGCCGCCGACTCGTATCCGATCGATTGCCCGGTGGTTTTCATTGATTTGCGAAGGTAATCTCCGGGTACGCGAGTCCGCCGAGGTGGAGTCTTTGATGTTTTAATAAATGGTTTTACAGCAGAACCAGATGAGCGGATCGATCCGGCCGCCGCAGCCTTGATTATAGCAGAGTTGGGGAAACGGCAGCGGGACGAGCCGAGCGATGTGATTGGCTGCTCCAACCTGGACTCTATACATCGCTTTTTTTTTTTTTTTCGGATCAAAGCCGCCGCACGACTCAGTTTCCTCTTACAGGAAGGAAACTGACACTCTGCTCTTACTGTACATCTCACACCGCTGCAGAGCAAAATATTTAAAAAAAAAAATCCTCTGAATGTTTCTCAGGATCAATTCTTTAAGGTTTTCCTATTGACATTTACCGTTTGCTGGATACTTCCCTGCAGCTCATACAGCTTTAATACACACTGAGCATGAAGGATTTTCTTCCTGGACTTTCTTACTCTACTCTGTGTTTTGCAGCTCTTAAATCCAGTTGAAATCCCTTCTATTAACTAACTGCTGTTTTGAACCTCAGCTTTCAAAATGTCCCTATGACTTTTTTTTATTTTTTTTACAACCTATTTCTGTACCAACAAATGTTGTCAGATGTTTAAAATCATGCAAAGAAATAGTATTTATAATTATATTTAGTCCATTAAATTGACTACTGGCCCTCTCTTAGACCTCAAACCCACCGGCCTTTCTAGTAATACTACTACTACTACTACTACTACTACTACTACTACTACTACTACTATTACTAATAATACTAAAAATAATAATACGCTTTATTTATATTGCACTTAAAAACACAGTTACAAAATGCTTAACAGTCAAAATAAAAGAAAGTCAAAGACAATAATGACTAAAAGAGGAGAGAAAAAGTAAAATAATAAGATGGAACAATAACAGGCAAAAACTAGAGTTTACTAGAGGCTTTACTATTGTTTGTATTTGGACATTGTGAGATATATATATATATATATTTTGCCCATTGATCCAGTATTTCTTTTACACATAGCCAGTAGATACAGTTTATTATATTGTGAGAAAGAGACTAAACTAACCTGCTGGTCAGTTAGTTAGTTTATTAAACTCCTACAGCAGCGTGTGTTTGGAGTTACTATACTTCATTACACTATACTTCACTACACTATACTTCACTACACTATACTTCACTACACTATACTTCACTACACTATACTTCATCACACCAGTTCTTAGGTCACTGCATTGGCTTCCAGTGTGCCATAGAATTGATTTTAAAATTCTGCTGCTTGTCTATAAAGCGCTAAATGGCTTCGCTCCAAAATACATTTCTGACCCGGTCCTGTAGGATCTGAGCCACCCAGACCTGTGAGGCCCTCTGGGACCGGTCTGTCAGCTGTTCCCAGGGTGAAAACTAAATCAGGTGAAGCTGCTTTTAGTAATTATGCTCCCAATTACTGGAATAGCTGTCAGCTCTTTTAAAAGTGGGCTCAAAACATTCCTTTTCTCTGTGGCCTTCCGCTCAATCATCTGTGTAACAGGTGTTATCTTTATTTATTTCCTTGTGTGTTTAACCTATTTTATCTCTATCTCTATCTTTATTTCTTTTCTTTCTTTTTTAATGTCATTTTAAATAGTTGTGGTCTGTGTGTGTATGTTTTCTGTTTTATGTGAAGCACATTGTATTTGCCTTGTGTATGAAATGTGCTGTATAAATAAAGTTTGCCTTGCCTTCACATTTTGACTTATATATACATTTTATACTTTATAATATATACTTTATACTATGTCTATACTATATTTATTTATCTGTAAACCACAGGCCACAGGCACTTTATGCACAGTGTATATATGTATAGCAGCCGTATTTATTATAATAGTTAAACACAGTCAGCTTCATGAGCCATTTCTGTCTCACCACTGTTTATTTCCGTCTGTATTTAGTTTCATTGTGTTCTGATTTGTTCTCTAATTTTGATTAATTTGCTTGATTATTATTTTTATTTACGATTTTTATATCAGTCGCTCCAACCGGGTCAAATCCCTCGTACGTGTAAATGATTCAGATTCTGATTTATGTGTTGATAATTTATGCAGGAAAAAGGAAATGTTCATTAGAGAATAAAATTTACCAACGGAAATGCAAAGTTTTACTGCTGCGGTGGAACTTCCTCTCAGGCTGTTTCTCATGGGATCATCTGAGTTTACTGACACTTCAGCTCATCATGGAATAACTGATGAAGGTGTGATAACATGCGATATTTCAGTTTGTCTGAGTGTGATGTCATCAAATATAAACGACTTGTTTGACGAGTCTAACGGCACGAGACAACGGGAAAGAAATGTGAGTGGCAGCCATGAAACTAATCAACACAGCGGCATTTGCAAAGCATGATGGGACAAATATGCAGATCTTGAAACACACACACACACACACACACACACACTTATGTTGTTTGTGTGTTCCTCATGTTTTTTTCCTACTCCCTTGCTCCTACTCCTTCCATCACCTGGCAACACACACACACACACACACAGACACAGACACACACACACATTGATCAAGGACACTTTTTCCATAATAAACATACATAACATAATAACACATCCTCAATCACTCTTATCACTAAGGTTTTTAAATTAATTTAGTTTAAGAAAAAAAGACTTTTTCACTGCATTAGCTAATTTTCCATGTCAATATACACCTAATTAATAATAAATGGCGAAACAATTTTGATTCTATTGTATTTTTGTATCAAAATCCCTTTTACTTCCTAGAAAATTTATTTACGTGAAAGTCCTGTTGGGTCTTTTTGTCCAGAAATCAGGATTCTTTGACTTGGGAACAGTGTTTCTTAAAAATAATGAATTACTTTACTTATTGCTTCCCTAGAAAAGTAATGAGTTACTCTACTCATTACATTACTTTAGTGTTAAACATTAAAGCGGTTGTGTTGTGTGTACTTACTTTCTTGTTACAGCAGAAGAATCTCAATACTGACAGACAGTAAATCTGTCTTTAAGGTTTTTAATACATTATGAGACACAAAGTCATAATTCTGAGAGACTTTCTCATAATTATGACTTACTATGTCACAATTATGAGATATAAAGTCATAATTTTGAGAAACTTCTTATCAGTATCACTGGTAACACTTTACAGTAAGAGTACATTAATTATAAGCATTAACTAACCTTTAATTAACAGTTAATTAATGTGTCTGGTAATCATTTACTAATGGTGTTCATGTTAACTAAGGTATTAATTTATATATTATTTAATAGTCATCTTTATAAACTATTAAATAATGTATACATTAATACCTTAGTTAACATGAACACCATTAGTAAATTACACATTAGTTAACTGTTAATTAAGGGTTAGTTAATGCTTATTAAGCATTAATTAACCCTTAACTTAGTGACCCTTATTGTAAAGTGTTACCATATCACTATCTTATCAATATCTATCTTAGTATCTACTAAGTCATATTGATGAGAAACAGATAAACTGACCTAGTGTTGGAACAAAACAGATATGCATGTTCATGGACAGGTCAAATGTTTGATTGATTGATTGATTGATTGATTGATTTGACTTGATTTCAGTGTGAAGCAGTCTGGGTTTGTGTGGAACAACCATCTCCCCTCCTGAAGCGAACTGAACTGTTCTTGAGTTCAGAGACTTTAAGAAACATAATCTTTACCCACTTTTTTTATATAATTTCTTATAGGTTTTTTCCCACTTTTTAAAACATGACTTCTCCTGTTCTTGCGTCACTGTATGATGTCGTCGTCTCGTTTCTGTCTTCTCCTCGACCCTGAACTGACTGAACCCTGTCTGTGAAGCACTCTGGGTTACACTGTTGTGTGAAATGTGCAACATGAATAAAATTTGCTTTGATTTGAATAACTTCTGACAACAGAGAGATGAATGGAGGCGAAACGGGGAATCTCAGAACGGATTCCCTGTTTGGCCGTTTTAAAATACATATAAATCATTTCGTTTCGTTTCTCCTGCAGCAGCACGTGAAAACGAGACGCGACACGTCACCGGCTTCAATTTTAAAACCTGAAATATACACTTTGTACTTGCAAAAGGTCACAGACCGAGACGTGAGAGATGATTTAAAGGAATAATCAAATCGCCCGAGAGTAAACGAGTGAATGAAGACAGGGGGGTAAAAAAACAAATAACAGAGAGCCGGAGTGCGAGGCGGCTAACGAGAGCCGACCTCAGGTGGAAAGTCATTCTGAGGCAGAGTGTGATGTCGCCACGGCGCCGCGGCCCTCAGAGAGCCGCCGCCCGCCCGCCCGCCCGCCCGCCGCCAGCTGATTATCTTTCACCTTGTTTACGGCTGCCTCCGCCTCCCTCCCCGCACAGAGCTGTCGCATTACGTCCGTCTCAACGAGTCACTCAGCCGAAAGAGAGGGAGAGAAGAAGAAGAAGGAGGGGAGGAGGAGGAGGAGGAGGAGGAGGAGGAGGGGAGGGAGGGACAGGTAATACAAGGACAGGTGGAGGAAGACGATCAGAAAGAAATTAATATTGTAGAGGAGCGTTGTGTAAATCCGTCCAGATGAGAGACGGACAGGTGTTTAGTCTGGAAATCGCCCCGAGTGTCTCAACTCTTTGAGGGAAGGACGAAGTGACTCGACACCAGAAACACGAGTCCAGTTTCTAATCAGACTGGACAAGAGACTGGAAAAGAGACTGGAAAAGAGACTCGAACTGATCAGACTGGAAAAGAGACTGGAAAAGAGACTCGAACTGATCAGACTGGAAAAGAGACTGGAAAAGAGACTCGAACTGTTCAGACTGGAAAAGAGACTCAAACTGATCAGACTGGAAAAGAGATTTGAACTAATCGGACTGGAAAAGAGACTGGAAAAGAGACTCGAACTGATCTGACTGGAAAAGAGACTCGAACTAATCGGACTGGAAAAGAGACTGGAAATGAGACTTGAAATAATCACACTGGAAAAGAGACTCGAACTGATCAGACTGGAAAAAAGACTGGAAAAGAGACTCAAACTAATCAGACTGTAAAAGAGACTGTAAAAGAGACTAGAAAAGAGACACGAACTGATCGGACTGGAAAAGAGACTCGAACTAATCGGACTGGAAAAGAGACTCGAACTGATCGGACTGGAAAAGAGACTCGAACTGATCGGACTGGAAAAGAGACTGGAAAAGAGACTCAAACTAATCAGACTGGAAAAGAGACTCGAACTGATCAGACTGGAAAAGAGACTGGAAAAGAGACTCGAACTGATCGGACTGGAAAAGAAACTGGATAAGAGACTCGAACTAATCGGACTGGAAAAGAGACTCGAACTGATCGGACTGGAAAAGAGACTCGAACTGATCGGACTGGAAAAGAGACTCGAACTAATCGGACTGGAAAAGAGACTCAAACTGATCAGACTAGAAAAGAGACTCAAACTGATCGGACTGAAAAGAGACTTGAACTAATCGGACTGGAAAAGAGACTGGAAAAGAGACTGGAAAAGAGACTCGAACTGATCGGACTGGAAAAGAGACTGGAAAAGAGACTCGAACTGATCGGACTGGAAAAGAGACTCGAACTGATTGGACTGGGAAAGAGACTGGAAAAGAGACTCGAACTAATCAGACTGGAAAAGAGACTCGAACTGATCGGACTGGAAAAGAGACTCGAACTGATTGGACTGGGAAAGAGACTGGAAAAGAGACTCGAACTGATCGGACTGGAAAAGAGACTGGAAAAGAGACTGGAACAGAGACTGGAACTGATCAGACTGGAAAAGAGACTCGAACTGATCGGACTGGAAAAGAGACTGGAAAAGAGACTCGAACTAATCAGACTGGAAAAGAGACTCGAACTGATCGGACTGGAAAAGAGACTGGAAAAGAGACTCGAACTAATCAGACTGGAAAAGAGACTGGAACTGATCGGACTGGAAAAGAGACTCAAACTGATCAGACTGGAAAAGAGACTGGAAAAGAGTCTTGAACTAATCAGACTGGAAAAGAGACTCGAACTGATCAGACTGGAAAAGAGACTCGAACTGATCGGACTGGAAAAGAGACTGGAAAAGAGACTCGAACTAATCAGACTGGAAAAGAGACTCGAACTGATCGGACTGGAAAAGAGACTGGAAAAGAGACTCGAACTAATCAGACTGGAAAAGAGACTGGAAAAGAGACTCGAACTAATCAGACTGGAAAAGAGACTCGAACTGATCAGACTGGAAAAGAGACTGGAAAAGAGACTCGAACTGTTCAGACTGGAAAAGAGACTCAAACTGATCAGACTGGAAAAGAGACTTGAACTAATCGGACTGGAAAAGAGACTGGAAAAGAGACTCGAACTGATCTGACTGGAAAAGAGACTCGAACTAATCGGACTGGAAAAGAGACTGGAAATGAGACTCGAACTAATCACACTGGAAAAGAGACTCGAACTGATCAGACTAGAAAAGAGACTGGAAAAGAGACTCAAACTAATCAGACTGGAAAAGAGACTGTAAAAGAGACTAGAAAAGAGACACGAACTGATCGGACTGGAAAAGAGACTCAAACTAATCGGACTGGAAAAGAGACTCGAACTGATCGGACTGGAAAAGAGACTCGAACTGATCGGACTGGAAAAGAGACTGGAAAAGAGACTCGAACTGATCGGACTGGAAAAGAGACTCGAACTGATCGGACTGGAAAAGAGACTGGAAAAGAGACTCAAACTAATCAGACTGGAAAAGAGACTCGAACTGATCAGACTGGAAAAGAGACTGGAAAAGAGACTCGAACTGATCGGACTGGAAAAGAAACTGGATAAGAGACTCGAACTAATCGGACTGGAAAAGAGACTCGAACTGATCGGACTGGAAAAGAGACTCGAACTGATCGGACTGGAAAAGAGACTCGAACTAATCGGACTGGAAAAGAGACTCGAACTGATCAGACTAGAAAAGAGACTCAAACTGATCGGACTGAAAAGAGACTTGAACTAATCGGACTGGAAAAGAGACTGGAAAAGAGACTCGAACTGATCGGACTGGAAAAGAGACTGGAAAAGAGACTCGAACTGATCGGACTGGAAAAGAGACTCGAACTGATCGGACTGGAAAAGAGACTGGAAAAGAGACTCGAACTGATCGGACTGGAAAAGAGACTGGAAAAGAGACTCAAACTAATCAGACTGGAAAAGAGACTCGAACTGATCAGACTGGAAAAGAGACTGGAAAAGAGACTCGAACTGATCGGACTGGAAAAGAAACTGGATAAGAGACTCAAACTAATCGGACTGGAAAAGAGACTCGAACTGATCGGACTGGAAAAGAGACTCGAACTGATCGGACTGGAAAAGAGACTCGAACTAATAGGACTGGAAAAGAGACTCGAACTAATAGGACTGGAAAAGAGACTCGAACTGATCAGACTAGAAAAGAGACTCAAACTGATCGGACTGAAAAGAGACTTGAACTAATCGGACTGGAAAAGAGACTGGAAAAGAGACTCGAACTGATCGGACTGGAAAAGAGACTGGAAAAGAGACTCGAACTGATCGGACTGGAAAAGAGACTCGAACTGATCGGACTGGAAAAGAGACTGGAAAAGAGACTCGAACTGATCGGACTGGAAAAGAGACTGGAAAAGAGACTCAAACTAATCAGACTGGAAAAGAGACTCGAACTGATCAGACTGGAAAAGAGACTGGAAAAGAGACTCGAACTGATCGGACTGGAAAAGAAACTGGATAAGAGACTCAAACTAATCGGACTGGAAAAGAGACTCGAACTGATCGGACTGGAAAAGAGACTCGAACTGATCGGACTGGAAAAGAGACTCGAACTAATAGGACTGGAAAAGAGACTCGAACTGATCAGACTAGAAAAGAGACTCAAACTGATCGGACTGAAAAGAGACTTGAACTAATCGGACTGGAAAAGAGACTGGAAAAGAGACTCGAACTGATCGGACTGGAAAAGAGACTGGAAAAGAGACTCGAACTGATCGGACTGGAAAAGAGACTCGAACTGATCGGACTGGAAAAGAGACTGGAAAAGAGACTCGAACTGATCGGACTGGAAAAGAGACTCAAACTGATCAGACTGGAAAAGAGACTGGAAAAGAGTCTTGAACTAATCAGACTGGAAAAGAGACTCGAACTGATCAGACTGGAAAAGAGACTCGAACTGATCGGACTGGAAAATAGACTGGAAAAGAGACTCGAACTGATCAGACTGGAAAAGAGACTCGAACTGATCGGACTGGAAAAGAGACTGGAAAAGAGACTCGAACTAATCAGACTGGAAAAGAGACTCGAACTGATCAGACTGGAAAAGAGACCTGAACTGATCGGACTGGAAAAGAGACTGGAAAAGAGACTCGAACTGATCAGACTGGAAAAGAGACTGGAAAAGAGACTCAAACTAATCAGACTGGAAAAGAGACTCGAACTGATCGGACTGGAAAAGAGACTCGAACTGATCAGACTGGAAAAGAGACTGGAAAAGAGACTTGAACTAATCGGACTGGAAAAGAGACTCGAACTGATCGGACTGGAAAAGAGACTGGAAAAGAGACTCGAACTAATCAGACTGGAAAAGAGACTCAAACTGATCGGACTGGAAAAGAGACTCGAACTGATCAGACTGGAAAAGAGACTGGAAAAGAGACTCGAACTAATCGGACTGGAAAAGAGACTCGAACTGATCGGACTGGAAAAGAGACTGGAAAAGAGACTCGAACTAATCAGACTGGAAAAGAGACTCAAACTGATCGGACTGGAAAAGAGACTCAAACTGATCGGACTGGAAAAGAGACTCGAACTGATCAGACTGGAAAAGAGACTGGAAAAGAGACTCGAACTAATCGGACTGGAAAAGAGACTCGAACTGATCGGACTGGAAAAGAGACTCGAACTGATCAGACTGGAAAAGAGACTGGAAAAGAGACTCGAACTGATCGGACTGGAAAAGAGACTTCAACTGATCAGACTGGAAAAGAGACTGGAAAAGAGACTCGAACTGATCGGACTGGAAAAGAGACTTCAACTGATCAGACTGGAAAAGAGACTGGAAAAGAGTCTCGAACTGATCAGACTGGAAAAGAGACTGGAAAAGAGACTCGAACTGATCAGACTGGAAAAGAGACTGGAAAAGAGACTCGAACTAATCAGACTGGAAAAGAGACTGGAAAAGAGACTCGAACTAATCAGACTGGAAAAGAGACTCGAACTGATCGGACTGGAAAAGAGACTTGAACTGATCAGACTGGAAAAGAGACTGGAAAAGAGACTCGAACTGATCAGACTGGAAAAGAGACTTCAACTGATCAGACTGGAAAAGAGACTGGAAAAGAGACTCGAACTGATCAGACTGGAAAAGAGACTGGAAAAGAGACTCGAACTGATCAGACTGGAAAAGAGACTGGAAAAGAGACTCGAACTAATCAGACTGGAAAAGAGACTGGAAAAGAGACTCGAACTAATCAGACTGGAAAAGAGACTCGAACTGATCGGACTGGAAAAGAGACTTGAACTGATCAGACTGGAAAAGAGACTGGAAAAGAGACTCGAACTGATCAGACTGGAAAAGAGACTCGAACTGATCAGACTGGAAAAGAGACTTGAACTAATCAGACCGGAAAAGAGACTGGAAAAGAGACTCGAACTGATCGGACTGGAAAAGAGACTCGAACTGATCAGACTGGAAAAGAGACTGAATATTGTAGAAGAGCGTTGTGTAAATCCGTCGCGACAAGAGATGAAAAGGTGTTTAGTCTGGAAATCGCTCCGAGTGTCTGAACTCTTTGAGGGAATTAAGGACGAAGCGACTCGACACCAGAAACACGAGTCCGGTTTCCATCAGGAGTTTAGTCTTGGACAGTCCAGTAAACAGATCACAGCGCTCATCTGTAATCTCTTTCTAAATCTCATTTGTCTCTCACCTGGCTGTCAGTCAGAAGAAAACTACCAGCTGACGTTTAATCTCAGCAGGATGAATGTGTGTTAGATTTATTTTTCAATGAAACGATCGTATACCTGGAGGCTCGCATGCTCAGAATTTTAAGCAGGATCAACAAAACGTTTAGATGCTGAATAAATGTTGACACCGATGTTGAAAACCTGTAAAGTGGCAAGAAGAAACAAAGATGTCCGTCACCGCTGCCTGCATCCATTAGTGAAATCAGGACCGAAATGTCTTCCTCATGTCAGGACTGGAAGAGAGACTCGAACTAATCAGACTGGAAGAGAGACTCGAACTGATCAGACTGGAAGAGAGACTCGAACTGATCAGAGAGACTTGAACTAATCAGACTGGAAGAGAGACTTGAACTGATCAGAGAGACTCGAACTGATCAGACTGGAAGAGAGACTCAAACTGATCAGACTGGAAGAGAGACTCGAACTGATCAGAGAGACTCAAACTAATCAGACTGGAAGAGAGACTCGAACTGATCAGACTGGAAGAGAGACTCGAACTGATCAGACTGGAAGAGACTCAAACTGATCAGACTGGAAGAGAGACTCAAACTAATCAGAGAGACTTGAACTAATCAGACTGGAAGAGAGACTCGAACTGATCAGACTGGAAGAGACTCAAACTGATCAGACTGGAAGAGAGACTCAAACTAATCAGAGAGACTTGAACTAATCAGACTGGAAGAGAGACTTGAACTGATCAGACTGGAAGAGAGACTCGAACTGATCAGACTTTAAAGTAGTACAGAAGAGAGACTTGAACTGATCAGACTGGAAGAGAGACTCAAACTAATCAGACTGGAAGAGAGACTCAAACTAATCAGACTGGAAGAGAGACTTGAATCAATCAGACTGGAAGAGAGACTCGAACTGATCAGACTTTAAAGTAGTACAGAAGAGAGACTTGAACTGATCAGACTGGAAGAGAGACTCAAACCAATCAGAGAGACTTGAACTAATCAGACTGGAAGAGAGACTCAAACTGATCAGACTGGAAGAGAGACTCGAACTGATCAGAGAGACTCGAACTGATCAGACTGGAAGAGAGACTCGAACTGATCAGACTGGAAGAGAGACTCGAACTGACAGGCTGGAAGAGAGACTCGAACTAATCAGACTGGAAGAGAGACTCAAACTAATCATACTGGAAGAGACTTGAATCAATCAGACTGGCAGAGAGACTCGAACTGATCAGACTTTAAAGTAGTACAGAAGAGAGACTCAAACTAATAAGACCAGAAGAGAGACTTGAATCAATCAGACTGGAAGAGAGACTCAGCGTGACTCGTCTTACTGATGACCAGATGAACAGTAGAACAGGGTTTTCTTTGCAGAGTCTCTGCTGTGCTGACTCAGGTCGATCTGCTCCAAGTCTCCTGAAGTTCATCCATCTGCCGTCTGATCGATCAGCAATCACTGAGAAGATTGATCGAGTGTATTAAGAGGTAATTACATATTAATTAATCAGGTCAGACTGATAGATCAGTCTGTTGGATATTGAATATCGGCCAGACGAGCGTCTGATATGATGGAGGAGACAGAAAGTTGGAAAGTTTTCTTTTCACATTTTATTTATTCATTTAGTTTAAATTAAATAGTTAAGTAAGTAAATGTTTTATATACTGTACTAGTTATACTGTTTATACTTGTACATTACTTCTTTTTCTTCTATGCTACCTGAAAAAAATACGTGTTCACTAATTTCTACATTTAATTTAGTTTTAGTTGTTTTATGTTGAATGTGACAGCAGCAAAACACCATCTATCTATCTATCTATCTATCTATCTATCTATCTATCTATGTATATATATATAGTATATATACACTGTATATATACTGTATACCGTATATATTGAATATCATCACAAAATATTGCCGATATCTTCCAAAACTGATCTCAAATCAACTTATTAAAAAAAGTTTTCACCTGATGGCAAATACAGATTCTGCTAGAATGAAAAAAGCTTCAATGTTGAATAACATCTGATTTTAAAGCAGTAAGTCTTGTCCACCTGTCAATCAAACAGTGTGGGCGGAGCTTTGATTCTCTGTTGATGCAGTTTGAGTTTCTCTTCTCTCTGTCTGTTCAGTCATGGTGGCTATCACGGCTCATGCTAACTACCCAGTTCTTCTTCTTCTTCTGTTTATTCCAAACAAACCAGGAAATGCAAAACGCATCATGAAAGAGACTCTGGCTGTTTAGAACAGACAGTGGAGAAGATTTATGAACTGGAGACAGGTTGGAGAGAGAGAGAGAGAGAGAGAGAGAGAGAGAGAGAGAGAGAGAGAGAGAGAGAGGGGAGCAGAACAGACATGTCGTGGATTTCTACTTCAAGTGATTTCAGTGAGATAAGATTTGCGGCTTCTTCTTCTTCTTCTTCCTCATCAGAAACAACTGTTTAACGTTTTACAGGCTTGATTTGAAGTCAATGTGGAGAGTAATTGTTAAGGCGAGAACTCAGTCTCTTCCAGAATAAACATTTCTACCGCAGCACCAGATGTTTTTTTTTGGGTTTTTTTTTTACCCATGATACCCTGAGTCACGCTGCCTGCTGGGAAACACCTGGCAGGCGGCAGATTAAACATTCAGCTCCGAGGGAAAAAGTTTCTCTCTCACATGTTTCGGCCCAGAAGCTTTAATTCTGCGCAAACATTTTTCTTTTGAAATTAATTGAGCCGCTGCGTATTTGGGCCCCATAAAATATTAACGGTATTTTAATATTTCAGTGCAAATAATGAGGGCGCTTGACCTCTGTATTTAAATTTAATCATTACATGCAGAATTTATTAGCTGCATTTTCCCTTGTCTGCCTGGGAAACGTTCTCAGGAAGAGCAGAGTGATGAAGAGCCGGCGCTCCATAATAGATGAACACAATCGAAAAATCATCAGGCGAAAATCAGGAGGTTTCTATTCTGAAGGGAGAAGAAAAAAGAAACACTAAATGAGGAAATCTCTCTCTGGCACCTGACCAATCAGATTCCTGTTTCTAGGTTTCAGTCTTAAAGGATCAGGCTGGTGTTTTTTTAATACATTTCTTACCGTCAACAAATCCTATGAAAATAACAAAATCAACAATGGTTTTGTTTTGCCAGCAAGTCTGGTCCATGTATCCTGGTCCCAGTGCAGCCATGTCCCAGCAGCCATAGAACTCCATTGTATTAAAAAACGATTAAAAACCCGTCACATCATCACCATGCACCGGGCCGGACCACTTCTTCCTCAAACAACTTAATAATCCGGCTGTAAACACGTTTTCCATCTCAGGAAAGTAGTTCCGTAGCACAGAAAATAGTCCCCCGGCGTAATGAAGAATTTGTTCCTGTTTGAATGTGATTTGGTAATAACTACAACAGCCTGACTTTTCATGGTAACAGTTAGAGATTTTTAAAATGTAAACTATGTCTTTGTGAGCTGAATTTAAAGGTTTTTAGCTTACAGTTGGAGCCAATGAAATGGTACCTGGGAAGTCAGAAAGTAACGGGAGTAGAGCAAACGCATTGTTGATATTGTTTTCATAGGATTTGTTCAGAAATGTATTAAAAAACACCGGCCTTATCCTTTAATATTTGCCTTCAGAGACGCAGCGTCCACTTTCAGGAGTAAAGTTTTTTTTCTTTATTAAATCATAAAACATCATGATGTCAGGCAATCATACACCTTCCAAACACAGGATCTAATACAGAAGAAACTAACAGATTACAACAATAGTAATAACAATAATAATACTACATTTTATTTATATAGCGCTTTTCTAAGTACTCAAAGATGCTTTACATAGCAAATGAGATGCACAAAAAACTTGAGGTCCATTCAAAGCTGTGTGTGTGGTGTCATGAACCAAAAACACTCTCAATCCATTTCTCCACGTTCATTTTCCAGCATCTCTCTGAGCCTTACCAAGAACAGGCTGTTTGTGTTGTAAGAAATAAAATGAATACTGTGTCTTTTTTTTAGTGAATAACACACTCTGTCCTTTGTTTCCTTTGTTCTGCAGAGTAGAGTGTTTTTTCTTCTCTACATACCATAATTAGTGCATGTACGTGTGCATGTCCACTATATATGGTTGTGTGGTTTTGAGTGTTCTTATAGGTGGACAATAGTATATGCTATTCATACGTGTGTTTCCATGTGTCCCATATTAGGTGAGGTTTTTGGCTTTAAGTCAAGAAACCCGAACTGTGGGTTTGTCTTTGAGCCAAGAAATCTGAACTGTGGGTTTGGCTCTGTGCCCGAGATTTATGATTTTGTTTACTCTGATCTATATAAGTGAATCCTCTCCACTCCTTTCTTTGTCACTTCTTCGTTGCTTGTCTGGAACACTGAACTGAACTGAACCATGCAACTCTGAATAAAGAATCCACGGAAGACTCTTGAACCTTTGCTTATTCATTTTGACCCACAATGGGTGAAGTTTATTTTTCCCTTACAGTGTCACTGTGTCTTTAAGGCTCATTAATATTAACGACCCCTCTGTTCCCGTTTGGCTAACCGTTTCCAGAGTGAAACCGCTCAACCGCTTTGAAAAAAACACTTTGTTAGTCTATTATTTCTGAGCTTATGAGCTATGATAATGACAATCTAAAGTATAATAAACAAAGGTTTAAGACATTTGAAAGTTGTTACTTGGATATATGTTGTTTCAGGGAATCCTTTCCATTAAAAACACTTCAAAGCAGGTAAAGATTTTGCAGATTTTGCCTCACGAATATGAGACTTTGCCATCAAAGTGAGCATGCAGAGGAGCTCCTGTCATATTCCTAACAAAGAGTCACAGACCTGAAC
>NW_027281341.1:2500-20000 GCF_046629955.1 Centroberyx affinis
GCGACGTCGATTCATAAATCATATTTGAGAACTAGACCAAAAGCTGTATGTGCGGTTGTGCTCCCTGATCATTTAACAGCATCATATGTTATCCCACCTGTTTGTTCGTTTGGAGGCTGCAGGTGGAGGGAGGCTCCTTCATCTGACGCCATCCGACTCTTTCTCAAATCGTGTCGGAGCTGTTCAGCCTGTCTGGACGGTGCCATGCCGTTGTTCCGACGGCCCGTTATTCTGAAACCCCAATAGTCCGAAAAATGTCCCATCGGACCGAAAGCCCATTTGTCCGACAGCCCGTTATCCCGAAAACAAACGGCCATTGCTCCGAAAATACGCACTCTCCCTGCAGTTAGAAAGATTCATGGTCTGCAGAAGCACATGGCTAATAATTATGCAGAACGATGTCATCGGACCTTCCCGGGTGGAAGCTGGCTGTCGGACCTCACGGTCGAATATTTACTCTAAAAATCCTTCTTCCCTGAATTGGAATTCTGCAGCGTTCCATGCAGCAGTGATGTTACGATGGTAGTGAGGCTTAATCCCCTAAGAAGAACAAGACAAGCTACTGGGACATTTTTCAGACTATTGGGGTTTCGGAACAATGGGCCGTCCCCGTCTGGACTCGTTTGCAAAGACGGCAAATTACTTCATGTAGGTCCTTCGGCTTGCCAGTTTCGTCCGGTTTAAAACCGAAATAATCCCAAATAGGGGATTTTGTATTCTTGTTGCCGCGCCGCACACACACCTGCATGAATATATCGGCAATCGCCGGTTGATGGGCTGACGGTGGCTGGTTGGAAAATTTAAAAATATCGCCCAACCCTAGTAACTAGTCCTGTAACTAGTCCTGTAACTAGTCCTGTAACTAGTCCTGCTGTCAGAGCCAAGCAGCTGCAGGTTCAGCTCTGCTCAGACTGGGGTGACAAGGCCGCCGTGACCTTTGACCTCTGACCTCCTGACTGTTGGTTGGTTGTAATGTTGATGATGTAGGAACTGAAGTTTATTCTGCTGTGGACTCAGTGAGTCACAGAAATGTGACGTGAATGTGTTTGACCTGCAGGAGATGCTGGGTCTGACCAAACCTTCAGCCCCCCAGGGACGAGGACCTCAAGCTCCTCAACAGCCTCTGTCCAACAGGTACACACACACACACACACACACACACACAGAAAGCACTGCTTTAAAATGGCTGCAGGCAAAAAACAAATGTGGGGGGGGGGGGGGGGGGGCAGAGAGTTTCAGATCTGGAAAGTCTAGAAACGTCTGGAACATGAATCTGGAAATTTCCAGATCTGGAAAGTTTGGGATTAGACAAACAGTCTGGAAAAGTATTGATTAATCATCCTGACAGACAGAACACATCTACCAGACTGTGGAGCCACACTGGCATTTCACACATGGTGATATTAGTCGTATAAAATAATATTGATCACCAGTAAAATGTTTTCAGGGTGTTTTGTGGAGTTGCTCAGCAGTAACGTGTTTTCGGGATGTTTGGGTGTGTGTCGGGTGTGTGTCGGGTGTGTATCGGGTGTGTCGGGTGTTTGGGTGTGTGTCGGGTGTGTTTGGGTGTGTTTGGGTGTGTGTCGGGTGTTTGGGTGTGTGTCGGGTGTGTGTCGGTGTGTGTCGGGTGTGTGTCGGGTGTGTATCGGGTGTGTCGGGTGTTTGGGTGTGTGTCGGGTGTTTGGGTGTGTGTTTGGTGTGTCTTGGGTGTGTCGGGTGTGTGTCGGGTATTTGGGTGTGTGTCGGGTGTGTCGGGTGTGTTTGGGTGTGTGTCGGGTGTTTGGGTGTGTGTCGGGTGTGTTTGGGTGTGTGTTTGGTGTGTCTTGGGTGTGTCGGGTGTGTGTCGGGTATTTGGGTGTGTGTCGGGTGTGTTTGGGTGTGTGTCGGGTGTGTGTCGGGTGTTTGGGTGTGTGTCGGGTGTGTTTGGGTGTGTGTTTGGTGTGTCTTGGGTGTGTCGGGTGTGTGTCGGGTGTGTGTTGGGTGTGTCGGGTGTGTTTGGTGTGTGTCGGGTGTGTGTCGGGTGTGTGTCGGGTGTGTGTTGGGTGTGTGTCGGGTGTGTGTCGGGTGTGTGTCGGGTGTGTGTTGGGTGTGTGTTGGGTGTGTCGGGTGTTGTTCCGCCCCCCCAGGTTCCTGCAGCCGGTGCAGAAGATCGACATGAACCTGACGGACCTGCTGGGCGAGCTGCAGCGCGACCCCTGGCCCGTCACACAGGGCAAGAGACCGCTCCGCTCCCTGGGGGTCGCCATGTCCATCGCTGTGGGCCTGCTGGAGGTGAGGGGGTGGGGTAGGGGGTAGGGGTGAGGAGGTAGGATGTAGGAGGGTTAGGAGGTAGGATATAGGAGGCTTAGGTAGGATGTAGGAGGGTTAGGAGGTAGGATGTAGGAGGGTTAGGAGGTAGGATGTAGGAGGGTTAGGCAGTAGGATGTAGGAGGGTTAGGAGGTAGGATGTTGGAGGGTTAGGAGGTAGGATATAGGAGGCTTAGGTAGGATGTAGGAGAGTTAGGCAGTAGGATGTAGGAGGGTTAGGAGGTAGGATGTAAGAGGGTTAGGAGGTAGGATGTAGGAGGGTTAGGAGGTAGGGGTTAGGAGGTAGGATGTAGGGATTAGGAGGTAGGATGTTGGAGGGTTAGGAGGTAGGATGTAGGAGGGTTAGGATGTAGGAGGGTTAGGAGGTAGGATGTAGGAGGGTTAGGAGGTAGGATGTAGGAGGGTTAGGAGGTAGGATGTAGGAGGTAGGATGTAGGAGGGTTAGGAGGTAGGATGTAGGAGGGATAGGATGTAGGAGGGTTAGGAGGTAGGATGTAGGAGGGTTAGGAGGTAGGATGTAGGAGGGTTAGGGGGTAGGATATAGGAGGGTTAGGCAGGATGTAGGAGGGTTAGGAGGTAGGATGTAGGAGGGTTAGGCAGGATGTAGGAGGGTTAGGAGGTAGGATGTAGGAGGTAGGATGTAGGGTTTTTGGTTCTGATTCTGGTAACTGGGTTAGGCTCTAACACCGGTGTGATCAGCTGATCGCTGACTGAATGTTAAATTTTACCCATAGTGCACCTTTCCGAACACCGGCGCCCGCATCCTGACGTTCGTGGGCGGGCCGGCCACCCAGGGGCCCGGCATGGTGGTGGGAGACGAGCTGAAGACGCCCATCAGGTCCTGGCACGACATCGAGAAGGACAACGCCAAGTTCATGAAGAAGGCCACCAAGGTGTGTGTGTGTGTGTGTGTGTGTGTGTGTGTGTGTGTGTGTGTGTGTGTGTGTGTGTGTGTGTGTGTGTGTGTGTGTGTGAGTGAGAGTGACAGTTCATCCTGAGATCCAGACTGGTTTCCTTCCTAGTTGTTCATGTTACTTTGAAAAGAGGTATTTAACTGTGTCTCTGTGTGTGTTTCTGTGTGTGTTTCTGTGTGTGTGTGTGTGTGTGTGTGTGTGAGTGTGTGTGTGTGTGTGTGTGTGTGTGTGTGTGTGTGTGTGTGTGTGTGTGTGTGTGTGTGCAGCACTACGAGGCTCTGGCCAGCAGAGCGTCCACTAACGGTCACATCATCGACATCTACGCCTGCGCTCTGGACCAGACCGGCCTGCTGGAGATGAAGTGCTGCTCCAACCACACAGGGTACACACACACACACACACACACACACACACACACTGACACACACACACACACACAGCTGGGTACAGTAGTTGTACTAGTGCTGGTTCGATAGAAGAAAGCTGATTGGTTTCCTTATGAACCCATCAGGGCCGATAGACCAGGCAACTTTTGGGGCAATTTTGTAGGGCAACGTTGCCTGAGATGTGTCAACACTGTGCAGTGACCACATGGCAACTTGTGTATCAGATGAGTTAAATCTGATCCCAGCTGGAAAACACACCTGGATGAGTTCTATTGTTAAAAATAGAAGTGGTTGCTAATGGCAACGAGGAAGTTAATTATCTTTCTTTCTTCTGTTTTTATTCTTATCCACATTTCCATTCCAGTCATTTCTGTGATTCTGAATCTCAGGGTTTGATTTTACTGAACCTGATGCTTCTGTGTGTGTGTGTGTGTGTGTGTGTGTGTGTGTGTGTGTGTGTGTGTGTGTGTGTGTGTGTGTGTGTGTGTGTGTGTGTGTGTGTGTATGTGTATGTGTATGTGTGTGTGTGTGTGTGTGTGTGTGTGTGTGTGTGTGTGTGTGTGTAGGGGCTACATGGTGATGGCCGACTCCTTCAACACGTCTCTGTTTAAGCAAACCTTCCAGAGAGTTTTCACCAAAGACGTGCAGGGATCCTTCAAGATGGCCTTCGCCGCCACGCTGGAGATCAAGGTACGAGTCGTGACATCACTTCCTGCTCCGCCGTGTTGAAGTCCTCCATCTGCTCTGTCCTTTTACGTTCTGTTTCTGATCTGGGGTGTGTTTGTTTTCAGACGTCCCGGGAGGTTAAGGTCTCCGGAGCGATCGGACCCTGCGTCTCCCTGAACGCCAAAGGACCCTGCGTCTCCGAGAACGTACGCCGCAACAAGCTAACCTGCTAACTGACTTACCTGAAATCACTGTTTTATTTATATTTTATTTATGCTGTTTTATAGTATGTACAGCTGCTCTGGGGGTGTGAGCTGAATCTGTGTGTGTGTGTGTGTGTGTGTGTGCAGGAGATCGGGACAGGAGGAACCTGCCAGTGGAAGATCTGCGGTCTGGATCAGAGCACAACGCTGGCTCTCTACTTCGAGGTGGTGAACCAGGTACGACCTCTATGACCTCTGACCTCTGACCTGCTGACAGTCTGACTCAGTTTGTGTCTGGCTCCTCTGCTGCTGCATTAATAATCATTTATGTTATTAATAACTGATCCAGAGCTGATTGATCTGTCTGGGTTTCCTTGTGGTCCAGGTTTTAAAAAGTTTGATATTTACAGAAACAGTAACGTTTGGGAGCAAAACTGCTGTTCAGTCTGATAAACACTCTGTCACTTCATACATAACGATATTATATTAACAGAATAATAATGAATAATGTTGAGCTGTGCAGTCACACTGAACACGTTCACATCTTCACACCCAGTCTACAAACTAAAGTCTAGAAAGGAGAGTGTGTGTGAAGCCTGTGGAGCCAGCAGGGGGAGCAGCTGAGCTACAGACCGTCAGTAATAAACAGAGTACTAAAACATCCTACTGCAGTAGAAGTACTGTATTTACTGAAGGAGAAGTAAAAGTCCTGGTGTAAAAATGTCCTTCAGTAACAGTACAAAGTGTGTGATTTAAAATGTCCTCAGAGTAAAAGTTCCTGAGTTCCTCTTTAGAACAGAGAACGTTGTCAGCTGTGATCTTTTCCATGTGATTCTAAAAGTAGAGAGAACAGAGTTCAGACTGGATTCTTTTCACTGGAAACATTAGAAATGAGAAAATAAAGTGCAGAAACAAAGTAAAGTCAGATTCCTCTTCTCACTGTGAATGGATCCACAGTTTGTCAGTTTACGTTGATCCGGTTTCTGTTGCTGATGGAGAGACACACAATCTGTTCTGTGATGGATGGATTTAAAATGGACTGAAGGACAAAACTGCAGGAGAGATGGACTGAAGGGAAAGTCACATGACTGACTTTAACAAATACTCCAAAAAAGTACAAGTACACAAAAACCCTCAATTATCATCAACTCACAGTAACGAGAGCAGATGTAATCAGTTGCTTGGTATTAAAGAAACACACCTGACTAGGTATGACTGGTGTTTATTTTGGAGATGATTGCCAGTTTTCATACAGTTTGATTTCAGTAGCCCTCCTCGGTCTGGGTTCAAGCCGTGGCTCGGGGTTCCTGAAGGGTCGGGTGTGTGTCTGCGGCAGCAAAGTTTTCTTCATTATAACCATAAAGACATTAAGACGAACTTGTTAGCCAAGTTACAAAAAGTAGCTAGATTTAGTTTTTTGCATCATCTTCATACCAAGGAGCAGTAAGTAGACACACAGTAGACACACAGTAGACACACAGTAGACACACAGTAGACACACAGTAGACACGCATGAGGCCATGGACCCACTGGATCAGATTTAGTTCCATATGGAAGAGTTTAGTGTTGAGTTACAGCTGTAACACTGAACACACAGATACTAAAGGTGAGTGAGAAGTCACTTCTACGTTCTCTAGTTGGGATCATTTCTATTAAATGATAGTGAAATTAAACTGTTCCTCGTTCCACTGGAACCTCCTCAAGAACCTTTGTACCTCCTCAAGAACCATTTGAACCTGGGGCTGGGCGATATAGTTGAAATCAATATCATGATAATCATAAGGATATTTCTCGATGTTGAGAAAATGTTTGTGATGTCAAACAAAACAGAAATATTCAAATAATATTCCTACCATACCTCATTTTATGAGAGTTTTTAAGTAAAATTTGCTTGTCATCATCAATTTAGACAGCAGAAATGTGTGTCACGATATTAAAATATCTTCATATCATCACGATATGATTCCACTGAAAGACGATAAACGATAATATTGAATTATCGCCCAGCCCTATTTGAACCTCCTCACGAACCCTGGAACCTCCTCAAGAACTCTTTGAACCTCCTCAAGAACCCTTTGAACCTCCTCAAGAACCCTGGAACTTCCCCTAGAACTCTTTGAACCTCCTCAAGAACCCTGGAACTTCCTCTAGAACTCTTTGAACCTCCTCAAGAACCCTGGAACTTCCTCTAGAACCCTTTGAACCTCCTCAAGAACCCTGGAACTTCCTCTAGAACTCTTTGAACCTCCTCAAGAACCCTGGAACTTCCTCTAGAACCCTTTGAACCTCCTCAAGAACCCTGGAACTTCCTCTAGAACTCTTTGAACCTCCTCAAGAACCCTGGAACCTCCTCAAGAACTCTTTGAACCTCCTCAAGAACTCTTTGAACCTCCTCAAGAACTCTTTGAACCTCCTCAAGAACCCTGGAACTTCCTCTAGAACTCTTTGAACCTCCTCAAGAACCCCTGGAGGTCCCCAGTCCCCACATTGAGAACCACTGTCCTAGGAGTTGGGGACCAGCAACCTGAAGCCGCTGGCTCGTCGCAGCGCTGACTCAGCACGCCAAACAGGCGAGGGGATGAAAAGTTATTGAAGTTGTGTTTGTGTTTGGCTCAGACCTTCATCAGCCAGGAGGCGGAGTCACAGGAGCGTCTGTGATTCGTCAACAAACAGACGACATCATGAATGAGTCCTCTGTGTTGATGAGGTCACGGGCTGATGCCCACAACAACAACAACAACAACAACAACAACACAGACTGTGAATGTGACAGAGGATAAACGTCCCATGTGAACACGCCTTACACATGTGGTGATGATGATGATGATGATGAAGCTGATCTGTTGTCTGGTTCTGTCTCAGAGCTGATCAGCTGCTCCGGTGATGGAGGGGAGGAAGATGATGAGGATGATGATGGTGGTTGTGTTGGTTGTATTGATGGTGATGAAGATGTTTGTGATGGTGGTGATTTTGGTGGTTGAGGTGCTGCTGCTGCTGGTGTCTTTGAGCTGATGTGATTGGCTGTGTCCAGGTGGAGGGCGGGGCTCTGGGGGCGGGGCTTCCTGTAACACCGACACACCTGGAGAAACCTGAGGAAGCTCTGCCTCACAGCCAGCCTGTACCTACTGAGAGAGAGAGAGACAGAGAGAGAGAGAGGGAGACAGAGAGACAGAGAGAGAGACAGAGAGAGAGAGAGAGAGAGAGAGAGAGAGAGAGACAGAGAAAGAGACAGAGAGAGAGAGAGAGAGACAGAGAGAGGGAGAGACAGAGAGAGAGAGAGAGCTAATATTCATCTTGATGCTTTGGCAATATTGTCTGTGAACTTTCATGCCAATAAAGCACATTGAATTGAATTGAATTGAATTGAATTGAGAGAGAGACAGAGAGAGAGAGACATGTCCTCTGTGGTTGGTAGTGATTGGACGAGATATTGAAGTTCAATATATCGCAATATAAATATGTGACAATACGTATCGTGGGGCAGAAAAGTGAAACCTGATATTGGCTATTAGTGTGTGTGTGTGTGTGTGTGTGTGTGTGGTCCTCACCTGTGTGTGAGGCAGGTGATCCAGGGGTTGAGGGCGGAGCCGCTGAGCAGCAGCCAGGTGCAGAGGGCAGAGGTCAGGGCCGCCGCCCGCCGCCCGCTCAGCGTCTCGTACAGACACAGAGAGGAGAAGGGCAGCCAGCAGACCAGCAGACACACTGCAACACACACACAGGTCACATGACCAAGACAAGACTTCAGACTGGATTGGGTTCTGGTGACTTGGGACTTGACTCTGACTTGTACTCTGATGACTTGAAAAGGTTTCTAAAGTCTTGACTTGAGATCTTGTGTTTGTGTAAATTACTTAGATTGAAAGTGATGAGATTTGTTCCAGCAGACGACTGAATTTAAATTCTGTTTTCTGAATTTGTATGGAATGATTGAATTTATTGAAGTTGAAACTGATTATAGAAATCAAACTCATGATGCTCTTACCAAGTTTTTATCCTATTAAAACCATATTGCATTGAAAAGTCCTAGATATTTAGTTTTCTTTAAGATATTAAATTGATACTGGACTCTTGATTTGTTCTGACTTGACTTGCTGTTCTACATTTAGACTTAAGACTGGACATTAATGACATGGACTTGACTTGGAAATCTACATTTAGACTTGAGACTTGACTTGAGACTGACTTGCCCTGCCATCATAATTTACATTAGTTTGACACTGCCTCCTACTGTTTGTCTGCACAGCTCATCGAGGCCTCAGTTACTCGTCTTGTCAGGTGATTTCTGGATCTGAAATTCAAATATCTGCCAGATCTCTCCGGGCCAGATATGAGTTGCACCACATCTGACAGTTCAGCGCAGCTCTGTGATCAGCTGGCAGTTCAGGCTTCATGCAAAATATGTAAAACAGCAGAAAATAACCTTCCTGGAAAAAGGCGTTGAGGGTTCGTGAGGCGAAGCTCCTCCTCTCTATACTCTGTGTCTCGTGTGGCGGAGGTGGAGCCGCTCTGAGGCAGCAGGGAGGCGACCTGTAATATGAGCTCCTAGCAACCTCTGGGTGAAATGGCAGTAAATTATTGAATCGTGAAATTCTTTGGGGAATTGTCTGAAGAGTAGTATGTGTCATTAAGTAGAAGGCCTATGTGCTGCGGCCAGTTCACAATACAATGACAACTCACCATATTACTCACAATCGAGAACATAAGTGAGAGATTTCCCTCGAGAAGTCATTCTTCTACTTTAAGGCCCAAACTCACCCCTCACGATGGGATAGTATGGGTAGATTATACCTTTTCTGAATCCTTACAGTCCTGTGAGTATTCCAGTTCTTGATGTTTGTGTCTGTGATGTTCCTAGATGTCACAGTGCTCAAATAAAGACTATAGTTTAGGTGAAAATTGTGGAAAAATGAATGTCACTGACACTTTGAAGAGCCCTTGTGACCTCTTTATTTATCAGACAGACTCACAACTGGGCTTGAATGAAAGCTAAGAAGCTGCCCTGTAAAATGATATCAAACATATTCTCATAAAACATGACTAAAGGCCCTAAAAATTTGCCTAAATTAGGATATGTATCATCATGATATTATAATTTACATACATAAAATCCACAAGGAACCAAATGCAAAAGGTAAACAATAAGTAATAATACAACACAAAAGAGAAGAGAGCACCCCCCCCCCCATGCCCTAGGCACATTAACACACACTCACACTAGGGACGGTCGCTGTTGGTTACCCGCACTCAATCAATGCAATCAGAAAAATTATATATTCCTAACACATATTCACACACCCACACACACACACAGAGGGAAACGTAGAGGTTCTATAAAATCGCTGCATAATTCCATTTGTGTTATTTCATAGTTTTGAGTCTTAACTGTTATTGTAAAACGTGGAAAATAGGAAAAACAATGTGGTGAAAGTGTGGTGTGCCGCATTGAAAAGACGAGTGTAACTGAGGCCAGAGATTGATGTCAACATGAAGCAGTGATGAACTGTATTCTATAAATAAACAGGTGGTAAACAGAGGTTAGGCTTCAGACTGAACGAGATAATAACTAACCACTGACTGACTGTTGAGCCACAGCAGCAGGCAGCACAGACACTCTCTGTCTGTCTGTCTGTCTGTTCCTGTGCCTGGTTCTTCTGTCTTCCCCTTCACCACCCCAACATCTATAATCATTCTCTGGTGCTGTGACCTCTGACCTCTGACCTCTGACCCTCTCACTGCTGGTCAGTGTGTTTGTGACAGTAGCTGCGGTTACATGAGACCTTTTTTTTTTCATTCTGAATGAAATCATTCCGAAGGAAGATTGCCACGCAAGTGTTTACATGAGCGATAAATATAACGATGGCATTGAGATGTGTGTTTACATGCTCCACAGTGTGTGATCAGAATAAAAGTTTCTGGCATACGCAGAACACTGAATCAGCTCTCTGACACAGGCTTATGTTTTTAAAAGATGGAGCTGCGTCGGTTATTTCTTTCCTGTTGTTCTTTCTGATGAAGCAACAGTTTTATCAAAGCATACGACTCCATAAGTGTCAGAAAAAGACGCTGGGTCCATTTGTAATTTTCACCGCTGTAAACTGAAACCGGCCCGGAGAGGCGGAGTCAGGACTTGATATAAAACCGGGCTGCACCGCCCACATCAAGCCCGGGCGCTCCGGGGTTAATAACAAGCACATCCATTCAAATCCTCCCGGGAAAAAAAGGGGAAACGTAATTGACGTGACTTACGTTAAATGAGCGAGTGTGAGCAGAAAGAGGCGAGATAAAGAAAGTGATCGGAATGAGTGTTTACATGTCGAGATTTTATCCATCGACCGGATAATGAAAGAGTTAAACAGCCCGAGCAAACGGAATGAAATTTAATTCGGATCGGCCAGTTTATTCTGATCGAGGCGTTTTTATTCTGATTGGGCTGCTGTTCTGATTAAAAGGCTCCATGTGAACACAGCGTGTGGTGAAGTGAGTGTGAGTCGAGTCTCACCGCTGCAGCCGTGATGCAGCAGGACAGACAGCTTTAGATTTCTGCTCCACTCTGTCATTTAGTTTATAGTGAGTTACCTGAGTCAGCGTGACCCCGACACACACCGTCCCAACAGCAGACCGACCCCGACACACACCGTCCCAACAGCAGACCGACCCCGACACACACCGTCCCAACAGCAGACCGACTTCACTCTGCTGTTTGTGACTTTTATGTCTTCACTTCAGAGTCACATTTTGGCTCAAATGTCCAGAAAATAAAAACAAAATCCACCGCACTTAAACCTGAAGAGAGACGCGCCGAGGATAAACCTGATAAACCAAACAGACCTTCAGCTCCAGATTTAGTTATTCTCTAAATCATAATAATAACAATAATAATTTACCTAATTTCCCCTCAGGGATCAATAGCGTGTCATCTTATCTTAATACAACGCAGTATAACTTTATGGGGCAATTTAAAGGACGCAATTAAAAGTACAAACAGTCATTAAAAATAAACAGAATACACATATTACATAATAAAAGAGGAGCGGAGCGGTCAGATTTACAGTTGGCTGTTTGCATATTGTGCTTGTGAAGCTGCAGAGTGGTCAAAGCTGAAATTATAATAGTTTATGATTGTCCAGCTCACAGCTCTGATTTCAAGTTTGTATTTCTTCTGTTTTTCCAGAACTGAAGGAAAGTTCATCAAAAACTCTCTGACACTTCTCCAGAGAACCAATAATAATAATAACAACAACAATACTGAACCAAGTTTATTAATTAGACAGTTTTTTTTAGCCAGCTATACTGAACAAAAATATAAACGCAACACTTTTGTTTTTGCTCCCATTTTTCATGAGTTGAAATAAAAGATCTAAGACTTTTTCTATGCTCACAAAAGGCTTATTTCTCTCAAATTTTGTTCACAAATTTGTTTAAATCCGTGTTAGTGAGCACTTCTCCTTTGCCAAGATAATCCATCCACCTGACAGGTGTGGCATATCAAGATGCTGATTAAACAGCTGATTATAGCACAGGTGAGCCTTGGGCTGCTCACAGTAAAAGGCCACTCTAACATGTGTGTGCACTAACACGGATTAAACAAATTTGTGAACAAAATTTGAGAGAAATAAGCCTTTTGTGTGCATAGAAAAAGTCTTAGATCTTTTATTTCAACTCATGAAAAATGGGAGCAAAACCAAAAGTGTTGCGTTTATATTTTTGTTCAGTATAGATGTTTAGAATAGAGCAGGACTCCAAGTGATGGTTGGTGACCTGAAGACTAGAGCTGAAGAATCAATAAAAAAAAAAAAAAAAAATCTAAATCTCAATATTTCCAAATCTCAGAGTGCAGTTAGTTTTTAACTAGTTTTTAACTAAATCACTTTTCTTTAAACAATTTTAAAGTTCTAAGAAATGTATGACAAGAAAGATTTGTGATGATATGAATCGCAGTTTAAATCGCAATATTCTGTCAAATAATCGTAATTAGATTTTTAGTGAGTATCTTTCAGCTGTACTGAGCAGACTGACATTTCCAGTCTGTAGTGTGAACCTGCAGCAGCTGCACAGCTAGAGTCGCTGTTACCATAGCTAGGTAAGTTGTGTAGGCCAGTGGTTCTCAACGTGGGGTCCAGGGACCACCAGTGGTCCTTGAGGGGGTTCCAGGGGGTCCCCAGCAAATTGATGAATTGTTAAACTTCAGCATTATTTCATTTACAAGAAGTTAGAGAATGTAGAAGAATGATTGTACTGATCATAGTTTCACTGTTATCTTTCTCTATGACTATAATGCAGATATTCATACATTTCTGGACAAAATCATGTCAAACAATAAAAACATTCTCAGATTTCGGTCATCAAATGGGGGTCCGTGGCTCTAATGTGGACTAAATTAGGGTCCTTGATATGAAAAAGGTTGAAGTCCAGTCTGAACTCACCTGAAGTGGCCACCATCACCATGGAGCTCCTGCAGTAGCTGTTGGCGGGAACGTAGAAGCAGTGCTGCTCGTTGCACGCGAACGTCCCGCGCCTCGCCTGCTTCCTGGCGATGTAGACGATGCAGCCGTACAGGAAGCACATGGTGAGGACGGGCGCCAAGACGCCCGCCGCCATCCACAGCGCGTTGAAGGCCTTGTTGTCGGGCGTGAAGCCGGGGCAGCAGATGAAGCGGCGGTCGCTGTAGGAGTAGCTGCCGAAGCCCAGCAGGGGCAGAGCGGCGCCCAGCAGGCAGAAGGACCACACCAGGACCAGGACCGCCCGAGTCCGCCGAGCCGTCCACAGCCGCCGGTAGCTGAGCGCCAAGCGGATCTGGGCGAACTTGTCGACGGTGGCCCAGGTCAGGGAGTGGAGGGAGGAGGTCTGGAGCAGCAGGAACAGGAAGCCGCTGCCCTGGCACAGCGCGCCCTCGCTGGGGAAGCCGTCCGGCCGCAGCAGGCTGTTGTGAGCGCCGAACGGGACGGTCCAGAGTCCGAGCGCCAGGTCGCTCAGGCCGCAGCTGAGCGTCAGGCCCAGAGTCTCGCCCCGCAGCTCCCTGTGGAGCAGGAGCACCAGCAGGAGCAGCAGGTTCCCGCTGACCGAGGCCAAACCGGACAGAAGCATCAGAGCGGCGAACAGCGGCTTCACCGCCTCCTGCATCTTCACTCCGGGAAATATCTGGCCAGTGAGCTCAGATTAGACTTTATCAGAGTTGTGCTTCCTGTCTGTCAGCGTGGCGTCAGTCCAGACCTGAGCAGACGCTGACAGAGACAAACATCTCCAGCTGTTCAAACCGGACTGTAATCCTGAGGCTTGTGGTCAGAGGAGCCGCAGCAGAGAGAGCGGAGCGATGAGTGGAGTGTGAAGGACGGGTCACAGGGTCTGGAGGGTTAGAACGTGAAGGGACGTCACCGGAGGAAGTGGACCTGAGGTGAATCCGGGTCAGCAGCGGAGCCGTGATGATGTCACCCCGCCGAAACATCAGAGACGTTCAGTGATGTCATCTGTCGGAGAAGACGGACTGACCTGTCAGCCGATCAGAGTCCCGACCTGCCTGGTGAACGGCCATGTTGGATGAAGCCGGTTCAGTCTGGGACCTGCAGCACTGAAACACTTTTGACTTGATATCTTCATCTAAACTCTCCGCTCCTGAACCTCCAGTCTTCAGTCTGGTTCCTTCTGATTCCAACAAAGTCAGACTACTGAGGCAGTTACAGAGGAACCTCCTCCTGGTCCTCCTCTTGGTCTGGATCTCCTGCTGGTTCCTCCTCCTGGTCTGAACCTCCTCCTGGTCTGGATCTCCTCTGAAGTGTGGCGGAGCAGAAAGCTGCTGTCTCTGTCTCCTCCCTCCACAGAGTGATGAGGCGTCTCCTGCTGTGTGTGTGTGTGTGTGTGTGTGTGTGTGTGTGTGTGTGTGTGTGCGTGTGTGTGTGTGTGTGTGTGTGTGTGCGTGTGTGTTGGGATCAAAGTTAAGTTTTCCTCTGGAGACTCTGTTGCCGTGGAGCATCTGTCACCTGCTGTGATGATGAGAGGACACACACACACACACACACACACACACACACACACACACACACACACACACACACAGAGGATATTGGATGTTCAGCTAGTGTTTACAGTAAGGCAGCTGTCAACAGATAAGTGTGTGTGTGTGTGTGTGTGTGTGTGTGTGTGTGGGTGTGTGTGTGTGTGTGTGTGAGACAGCCTGGTTGAGTTAATGACAGTTTGCTGCAGCTCCATCATGTTTAATCGTCCTGAGGCTGTAAAACCTCAAACCTGCTGGAGGTTTACAGCTGAAATATTACAGACCATAATGACTGGTTTGGTTTGGTTCAGTTTAGTCTAGTCTAGCTCGGTTTAGCTCGGTTTGGTTCGGTTGGGTTCAGATCGGTTGAGGATTGATCTGTCCGTGTTGAAGCAGCTTCCTGCAGCAGAACCTTCATCTTGTTAAACTGCTGATGTCAGAATACCAGAGGAGGAAGAAGTACTCTGATCCTTTACTGAAGTAAAAGTACCAATACAACAATGTAAAAATACTCCATTACAAGTAAAAGTCCTGCATGAAAAATCCTACTTAAGTAAAAGTACATAAGTATTAGCAGCAAAATGTAGTTAAAGTATTAAAGTAAAAGTAGTGGTTTGGTCCCTCTGACTGATATTTTATTATATATGACATCATTAGATTATTAATACTGAAGCATCAGTGTGTAAGCAGCATGTTACTGTTGTAGCTGCTGGAGGTGGAGCTAGTTTGAACTACTTTATATACAGTTAGCTAGTTTAGTCCGGTGGTTCCCGACCTAGGGGTCGGGCCCCTCCAAAGGGTCACCGGATAAATCTGAGGGGTCGTGAGATGATTAATGGGAGAGGAAAGAAGAAAAAACAAAGTTCTGATACACAAATCTGTTTTCAGTTTTTGGACTTTTTCTCTAATCTTTGAGTTTTGCTGAAATATTGGATCATTTGAACATTTATTGAAATGAAACCATGTGAGGTTTAGAGGGAAAAATCACTATTTGGTGGAGCTGTTAACAACTCATAGACATCTGAAATGTGACCCGACTACACACTGCTTTTTGTAAGACGTCAAAAGTCAAAAAGGTTGGAAACCACTGGTTTCATCTTTAACAATGTGTTGTATTTTAAAAGCTTGTTATATTATCCATTGTGTCAAATCTCCATCTGAAAAGTAACTAAAGCTGTCAAATAAATGTAGTGGAGTAGAAAGTATAATATTTCCCTCTGAAATGTAGTGGAGTGGAAGTATAAAGTAGCATCAAATGGAAATACTCAAGTAAAGTACAAGTACCTCAAAACTGTACTTAAGTACAGTACTTGAGTAAATGTACTTAGTTACTTTCCATCACTGCAGAATACCAGGAAAGAAAGATGGAAAATAAATAGAAACACAAATCTGCTGTTGAGGCGAAAAAATCCTGCTGCTGCTGCTAAGATTTAAAAAATCATCTGAAAACATGAAGACTGACTGACAGCTCCATCCCTCCTTTCTCTAACTCTGTCGTTTCCATCCCTCCTTTCTCTAACTCTGTCGTTTCCATCCCTCCGTTCTCTAACTCTGTCGTTTCCATCCCTCCTTTCTCTAACTCTGTCGTTTCCATCCCTCCGTTCTCTAACTCTGTCGTTTCCATCCCTCCGTTCTCTAACTGTCGTTTCCATCCCTCCTTTCTCTAACTCTGTCGTTTCCATCCCTCCGTTCTCTAACTCTGTCGTTTCCATCCCTCCGTTTCCATCCCTCTCTTCTCTAACTCTGTCGTTTCCATCCCTCTCTTCTCTAACTCTGTCGTTTCCATCCCTCCTTTCTCTAACTCTGTCGTTTCCATCCCTCCGTTCTCTAACTCTGTCGTTTCCATCCCTCCTTTCTCTAACTCTGTCGTTTCCATCCCTCCGTTCTCTAACTCTGTCGTTTCCATCCCTCCGTTCTCTAACTCTGTCGTTTCCATCCCTCCTTTCTCTAACTCTGTCGTTTCCATCCCTCTCTTCTCTAACTCTGTCGTTTCCATCCCTCCGTTCTCTAACTCTGTCGTTTCCATCCCTCCTTTCTCTAACTCTGTCGTTTCCATCCCTCCTTTCTCTAACTCTGTCGTTTCCATCCCTCCGTTCTCTAACTCTGTCGTTTCCATCCCTCCTTTCTCTAACTCTGTCGTTTCCATCCCTCCGTTCTCTAACTCTGTCGTTTCCATCCCTCTCTTCTCTAACTCTGTCGTTTCCATCCCTCCGTTCTCTAACTCTGTCGTTTCCATCCCTCCGTTCTCTAACTCTGTCGTTTCCATCCCTCCGTTCTCTAACTCTGTCGTTTCCATCCCTCTGTTCTCTAACTGTCGTTTTCATCCTTCTCTTCTCTAACTCGTTGTCATCCCTCTCTTCTCTAACTCATTTCCATCCCTCTCTTCTCTAACTGTCGTTTCCATCCCTCTGTTCTCTAACTGTCGTTTTCATCCCTCTCTTCTCTAACTCGTTGTCATCCCTCTCTTCTCTAACTGTCGTTTTCATCCCTCTCTTCTCTAACTGTCGTTTTCATCCCTCTCTTCTCTAACTCATTTCCATCCCTCTCTTCTCTAACTGTCGTTTTCATCCCTCTCTTCTCTAACTCATTTCCATCCCTCTCTTCTCTAACTGTCGTTTCCATCCCTCTCTTCTCTAACTCGTTTCCATCCCTCTCTTCTCTAACTCGTTTCCATCCCTCTTTTCTCTAACTGTCGTTTTCATCCCTCTCTTCTCTAACTCGTTTCCATCCCTCTCTTCTTTAACTGTCGTTTCCATCCCTCTCTTCTCTAACTGTCGTTTTCATCCCTCTCTTCTCTAACTCGTTTCCATCCCTCTCTTCTCTAACTGTCGTTTTCATCCCTCTCTTCTCTAACTGTCGTTTTCATCCCTCTCTTCTCTAACTCATTTCCATCCCTCTCTTCTCTAACTGTCGTTTTCATCCCTCTCTTCTCTAACTCGTTTCCATCCCTCTCTTCTCTAACTGTCGTTTTCATCCCTCTCTTCTCTAACTGTCGTTTTCATCCCTCTCTTCTCTAACTCGTTTCCATCCCTCTCT